>NC_135554.1:11693250-11715750 GCF_964340395.1 Glandiceps talaboti
ACGTTTACGTTAACTATACATTTAAAACAGAAATCAAATGCTATGCATTACTTGGGATTTCGAGTTTAACCTCACGAGGACCGAGTGGACGGATTGTACATAATTCCTGGCAACAATCATTGAACAGTGTCGTGAGTATCAATCATCGGAGGTTAGTCACACCGACTAGGCTGGAAGAGATGAGAGCTCACGGATGCTGAGACAGCGTCTAAAATCAGGAAGTAGCGTGAACAGATATACATTGAGTCAGTGTTTTCTTTTTATGCATGGATAATATACATTGGACGGGCTTTGCCTTAATACAAGATTTTCATTTAAAACGATGTTATCTTCATCGCTCTCAGAATCAGTATATGTTCAATTACAAAAGTCTCATGGTGTTAATAAATAATATTCTATTTACCAATATACGTCATAATGTCAGGAATGAAAGATTTAAATTTTATCTATAAAGGGATGACACGTTAGCAACTGGTAATAAATATGGAAATAATTGTAAAAAAAAATAGTTTCAAAAAATACATAGTAAATATATTCATCATTTCCATCATGTGTTCAATACAGGCTCCGTTAATATATAATTCATGTTTGACATTAGGGATGTTGCTTTTAATGTCCAATTCTTTCTAATATGATGTATAGGGGTTTTAAGATCCGGTAAAGTCAAAGTGTATCTAAATGTAGCATAAATCACGTGTATACATCAATTATGCAACATAAAATAATACAAACTTTTCCTTTTGTTACACTGAGTCACTATATAGAGTAATGGTCGTCGTGATGTATATGACATACAGCATACACCCATTGGAGTTTTTAAGTTTTACTGAATAAGAATCTAAAGTTGACTTTTCAATTTCATGAGTGTCATTTTGTGTGAGGGGTTGGACAGACAGACAGACAGACAGACAGACAGACAGACAGACAGACAGACGGACGGACGGAAAGACAGACGGACGGACAGACGGACGGACGAACGGACGGACAGACAGACAGACAGACAGACAGACAGACATACGGACAGACGGACGGACGTACAGACAGACCGACAGACAGACAGCTGATTTCCAGCTATTTGGTCACTATCGTATAGTAATCACACATTTCACCACAAACTTCACCCCGCCACCTCCGCCTCACCCTAATACACATGATAGCTTATGTGAGACTTTACATCTAAAGACAGAAGTTTTTTATCTAAACCACTGTATGGAGAGGTGTAACCTCAGTATAACCACATAATATCATGTCTTTCATTAGGCATGTTTGCTTTTTAAATACGAAAGATTTGAACTTGAAAAATATAGATGGACAAAAAAGCTATAGTCTCCTCAAGTTGGTGCAAGTGTTAGAATGTTGCATATTATGGTTGTCGGTGGCCGCGTGGTTAAACCCTTATCTCTTACGACTGCGGTCGGGGTTCGAACCCATGAAGGGTTCGATTAAATTTACCACTGTAAATAAGAACAGTGTTGTTCAGTTTGACTCTACCGAACAACGCAGGTTTTTCCCTGGTACTCCAGTTTTGTCCTGTACTAACACTGAACCACAGGAGCCTATAAATGGGACTACCTCCCGTTCGTTATACTGGAAGCAAATAATACATTAATTAATACATAAATATAATGAGACATTAACATATATATACATATATATATGAGTTTCGTTCGTTTGAATGGGTGGTGATTCAGAAGGGAGAATAAATAATGATTTTAATACATAAACGTAGTTTTCACACTACGGTGGTTTTATGAAGCCCGCCCTCATTAGTGTGAGACATAAACACAACTCGACGTTTTCAGTAGGTTGGCGGATTCTTTATCAAATATGTATAGGCTTATATCCCACGTGTTTGTAGTGAGTCGTACATGCTAAGTAGCATATCATGTTTGTGGAAAGATAGGAGTGACTTTTAGTAAACGATTAACATCGAGGTTAGGTACGATGGCTTCATATTCTTTGTGACTAACACTGCATGATTCGCATTATATTGCTGGCGTCACATTTTATGTATTGTTTAGATACAATTCCATCCAGACACGATCCTAATGATGTTCAGGTGTCCCACTACTGAAATGTAGACTTTATTCTTCGTCGACTGAGGAGCTGATATATGATGGACGTAGTATGGTAGATAGCCGTTGATGGAGCTCCTATACAGTTATTGACTGAATTTACCGTGGGTAGGGGTGTGTTTTCTTAAAGGGGACATTCTGAAGACAGACAATTCGAATTTTCATCAGATAAATTGCATATGAATAGGGATATTGTACAATAGACATCCATGACTGAAAGTGTGTTTTTTGAACATCAACATGAGGTCGCTTAAAATGTCGTCATTAACGCAGATATCATAGCCTCAGAGAGTAGGTAGGTCGGTATTTTATTTTATTACATTTCATCATTTTGATTTTTTTTGCTTTCGAAAAATATTGTAAATATGTGATACTATGTGTATTTTACCCGGATTCATGTACTATCACTGCACAACTATAATATACTGGTATTTAGTTTGATTTATTTATTAGTTCTTATGTCAATGTTTTTTATTATATCAGGTCACTAAACACAGACTCTGGTATTTAGTATATCCTTGTAATGTGCATTCAATCTATCGTTATTATACCCATCAACACACACTAGCAGACAGCGTGTTGTATGGTACAATTCATGAAAAGACTACATGAAACAATACAAGGTTTACAATTGAAGAGCATAAAGAAGTATACAGGCAACTTTTATTTGTTGCATGGAACTACTGGAGGGTACAACACAAAGCAGTGTTTCTTTAAAATAGTGCAAGGTCTAGATAATTGTATTCCATTATCATTTTAAAGATTTTTTTCTTTATGTGAGATAATGGGAAATGTAAGTAGTATTGAAATTACAACTATGGAACAAAATAATTCCCTCAGATATGTGCTCCATACATTAAACTAACAAGTGAAATCCTATAAGTGTATAATACGTTACCGCTTCCATCTTTCCTTGCATTGGATAAATTCATTCTCAAAGCAATCAAATATTCATTATATTATATCATGCTACTATGGGCCATTCTGATTGAATAATAACTGTGGTAAAATCCCATTTCACCACGGCTGGCAGTGGTAAAATGGGCCCCTAAACTAGCATATGAATAGTACTCACAAAAAAGAAGCTAGTGTTCGTTCTTATACCAATAACTTCCTCAGAGTAAAGGCATGTCAGGTATCCTGTACAATAGTTTGGGTTACAGTAGTCCAAATAATTCCACTGATGACCTTGCGATCGAAAGCAACGATCGAGCAGTGGCTTCAACATCACTGGCCATGGCTGATAAGGTGCAACTTTAAAAGTTCTCCCATGCAACGAGCCGTCTCAGCGTCCTGCTCTCGTTGAATCAAGCAACACCAATTTAACTTTTAACCATCAGTCAAGTGCGTCAGGATTATTTCAAAACTGTACATTTTCAGGTTCAGTCAATGTTCAATTTGTTAACCATTAAATTAAAGTAGACTGTGTAACGTCGCGTCTCTGATTTACTGCCTCGAGCTTCCTCCATTCAACTGAGTCAACGCCGAGACATCTAGTTTTGTCTACACTCTCATTCCAAAACACTCAAGTTCATACACATGACCAAAAATATAGGAGGACGCCTGTATGTTTTATGGAGGACGCCTGTATGTTTTATTCTGGACTAGGAAACAAGCTACAGATTCTTGACAAATCAAGAAAACAATGAGACAAATCATTCCTCACTAAATCGACACACTTCGCCCTAAAAAACCAGAGCAGAAAAACCCCATGCAATTGTAGTGTTCTTTGAGGAGAAAAATCTCTGGAAAAAGCGTAAGTGTTCAATTTGATTATTCCGCTAATATCACATGTATATACACACTTTACCAGTAAGGTACCCAAAAATATAGTTAGCCCATTTACAAAGGCAAACAGACTTTGGAAAACTATTAAAGAATTCTCCTGCAAAACAGAAAAAACAAACATGTAAAACACAATCTGAGTAACTTTTGGGTGGGGGGGGGGGGGTGAGTTAAGGTTACGGCCCTAGTCCGCAAACATGCAAGCCTGGAATGGTTCTGCCTCATGCAGCAACTCCAGGTCATACACGGCTTCAACAGCCTTGTCCAATCACGCCACTACACTTGGAACTTCTGACCAATCGTTGGTCCTAAAATTCCCGCAATACCATTGACGTCACGTTACCCGTGACTCCTTCATTCTGATACATTTCCCGCCTCACCTAGACTACAACAATTGCTACATTTCTCGATCCGACACAACAATATTTTCACGCTTTACTACGAACCGCTAGAAAATATTAGTTTTGTCTACACTCTCATTCCAAAACACTCAAGTTCATACACATGACCAAAAATATAGGAGGACGCCTGTATGTTTTATTCTGGAACTCACCAAAGTATAGATGTGGGTCAGTGTCTAAATCTATAATCCCAAATTTTGTGTTACAACTAATCTGTCCTTCAGACTATCTTCCACGTATCTATCCTTACAACTTTCGGATCGCCACCTACCATGTTTTTTAAAACACCGATCCTTAACTCCAGATGTGGCTGCTTTTGTTGCTCCCCCTGCTCTGAACGAATGAACAGTAAGGTGTGAGGAATTAGAAACAAATTCGGCCAACCTTGACCTAACTATTTCATTAGCCCTGGTATAGCTTAATGATTTATTTGAATTAATCAACTTGACGGTCTTTCCTGACCTCACAACTGGTTTGATTAAAAAATCATGACTATTCAGATCAATACTACCTGCTGAAATGTACCTCTCTAAATTTGTTACTGGACATGACAGCTTTCCTGTACGAGCAATTACAACAGTGTCCCCTTGTCTGTACTGATCAGTTTTACTCCCCCTTATTTTTAGAACTAAGTGGGACTCTAAGAAAGATACATCACTACATGTTAAATTTGCCATTTCATCATATCTTAGAAAACCAGAAAACAGCAGTAAGCACATCGCAACGTCACGTCTTACCAATAAATCTGAAGATACTACAAATTTCTTAGACAAATGTAACAAAGCATCAACTGAAACTGCTTCTCTATGCGTAACAGGTTTCGATAATAATCTCTTTGCTGATTCTAAAACACTCTTAACAATAGGATTTTCTGTAGGGTTTATCTGACTAACACTTGAAAAACTATGTAGCCATTTAAGTGCATAGTAAACATTCATGATAACTGCTGCTGACTTTTTTGAATCCATTAAGCTCATAAAAAACAAAGTCAAGTCTAAAGGACTTGCTGGAAAAACAGTCAATTTGAAAACTTTTGCAAAGTCAATCCAATGTCGAATATAAGAAACATAGTTCAAAACAGTTCCTGGTGCTTTGGAACGCAGGATAACATCTGGTAACACATCTAAATACTTCTGTAATTCGGGATGAACTGCTGCCGAGCGAGTTTCTTCACCCAAAAGGTTGGACCATAAATTCAGTTCTGTAATAGAAAATATATAGCAAAAACACTATAAGAAAAAACATGGTGAGTTTCCAAAAATCTTTATTTGGTAAAATCCAACTTTAGGGCCAACATTCTAAATGGTAGCAAACCTGCTGTAAAAAGGGACTGTTTAAACTTGCCCTGTAAGGCAATACCTGGCATATGTGGTAGACGCTTAGACTCAGACACAAAACTGTCAAAGCAATTGCCATCGGGGCAAAGCATTGGCCAATAACATGACCCTTTCCACTCTGGAACAATAAGCACCCCCTGTGCCCTGCACAAGTGCATGTGGGATATTACCCTAGTAACCATACATGGTGGAGGTACAACCCAGTTGTTCTCACCTCCCCAATCAACAGAAAACGCATCTACCGCCTCTGTTCCTGGATTCCAGTATCTGGAATTAAAGCTAGTACATTTGGTATTGTAAAAAGTAGCAAATCTGTCAATTGTGAATGGACCCCACAAAGCATTCACATCACTAAAAATCAGAGGGCTAATGCTCCAGTCATCTTTGTCTACAATTTTACTTATATAATCAGCTAGCTCGTTTTCTGTTCTTGGTATCCACACCAAGTTTAGTGTAACCCTGTTTCTAACAATGTATTCATTTATTCGTAATGCTATGTACTGTAAGTCTGCTTTCATACTTCCGTTATTAATTATTTTAACAATATTTTGATTGTCTGTGTACCAGGTTACTGATTTGTGTTTCAGCTTATCAGAAAAACTCAACAGTGTATTCTCCACTGCTTTGGCCTCACGCCAAGTTGAACTCATAGTAGCCTCACCTTGAGACCAATTGCCATGTGCAATTAAAACCTCACCCCTCAGCGATGTAATGCCACCATAGGCCACTTGAGATGCATCAGAGTAAATTACTGTATCACCATTGGTGGTCAATTTGTCACTCGACATTGACCAGTTCCTTGAATTCAGCTCGCAAATATTATTTAGCCAGAATTCTAAATCTAACACCAACTCATGTGGGATGTCCACAATGTCGCTCCATGACTTTCTGGTTTCTATTATGTAATATAAATACCTTGATCGCAGTTTACATAGTGAGCCTATAACTGCATGCATAGATACTATTAAGCCTGCTACCTTGGCTAATATAATAACTGATATTTTACATGCCTTTTCATGTAAACGCAAAACAAGTGCAATTACTGCCTTAAGTTTTACCACTCTATCCCCACTAACTGAGAAGGAGTTGTTTGTAAGATCTATATCATATCCAAGCCAGGAAATTTGTGGGGTGGGTTTCCACACACACTTCTCCTCACTCAAAAGAAAACCTGCCTTCTCCAACACGCCTTTGACATGTAAAGACTCACTGGTGGCAACTTGTTGGGTAGGTGCACCCCCTAAACCATCATCAAAATACATCAAAGATCTGACACCCACTTCTCTACATGATGTAACAAGTGGCCGCAACAGTTTGGTAAATACGTATGGTGCAGAAGCCAGACCAAAGGGTAAAACATTAAACACAAAGTAGGATGCCTCACCGTCCCCTTTAAAAATCCAAGCAAACCCAAGGAAGGTTCTATGCACAGGAAAAATCTCTACATGGTGATATGCGGACTTGATGTCAAATTTGTACAGAAATTTAGCGTTGCCTAGCAACTCCCTTGCCACAAAGATATCATCAATTTTGAATTTATGCTTATACAAAAATTGATTTACATACCTTAAGTCAAGAATCAACCTTAACTTACCAGAATTATTACTTACAGTGAGCGGATTTACCACTTTTGGTTTAGAAACACACTGCGTAATACACCCCTTCTTGAGTAAACAAGAAATTTCTGTCTCTACAAAGCTAGAATGATTGACAGCTGTACGATTATTTTTAGCAAAACTATTACCAGGCTCAAAATAAAACGGCAATTTGTATCCCTCGCTAATCACTCCAAGAATAAATTTAGATGAGGAAAATGACTTCCAAAAATTAACCGATTTCGCTAACCGGGCTCTGGGAGACATACGAACTGTGACAAATTCATCTCTAAAATTAATATCAACTTTGTCGCCTAGGTGCTTGCTAGAATTAAATACATTTATCATTTCTGAGCGAGGAGCCAAATGAGATACGCTAGGAACTCTACCATTTTCAACAAGAATATTAAAAATACTTAACTGTCCGATACTGGTCTGCAATGAACTTCCCGCCGTCAGTTGTTGCAACATCGGGCAGTCGGCCCGCCAATGCCCGGCCTTTCCGCACACGTGACATACGTCCCGGGACTTGTCACGAGTCGTTCGTCTCCCTCCTTGCTGCCACTGGCCATGGCCTCCCTGACTGTTATACGACATGGCACCAGCATTTAGCAGTTGATGAGTCGAAGGACCCGTCAGCTTCCTCCGCTTGTTGTTCTTTTCTTTCTGTTCTTCCTTAACTCGTCTCTCTGCCCTCTGAGCTGCCTTCCACAGTCTCTTTTCGTCTTCCTCGTCGCTGGCTAGTTCATGTGTTTCATATTCCTCTGCCGTCTTCCATCCTAGCTTCTCTGAATCGGCAATTAAAACTAACTTTTGTCTCTCTTGGATTATCTTCATACCTGTATCTAAAGTCTCCTTCGCTTTGTCCAGTCGTTTTGTGTTTATTTCCTTCGCTGCTTTTCCAAGACAATCCAAAACCTGTTCGTTGTGTTTAAACTGTTTCTCACATCCCTTCTTCTTAAATGTTCTCGGTTCTCTGTACTTCAGGTGACTACGAATTTCGTTTATGTTTTCGTCTGCCTTCTCATTAATTTCCGCGCGGAAATCTTGTAACTTGGAGTCCATCAATCTGCCTATATCGTTGAGGAGTTTATCGTCCCTGGCAGTCATCCGTTCAGTTACTTGCGCCGTAATTTCGTCAACGGAAACACTGTCCGTGTTCGACGTCTTGGCTGGGGTGTCAGCATTAGTCTCCATACTGCTTAAGTTTGACTAAGTGGTAAATAATTTGGCGGTAAGGTACAAAAATTGGTGAGTTAAGGTTACGGCCCTAGTCCGCAAACATGCAAGCCTGGAATGGTTCTGCCTCATGCAGCAACTCCAGGTCATACACGGCTTCAACAGCCTTGTCCAATCACGCCACTACACTTGGAACTTCTGACCAATCGTTGGTCCTAAAATTCCCGCAATACCATTGACGTCACGTTACCCGTGACTCCTTCATTCTGATACATTTCCCGCCTCACCTAGACTACAACAATTGCTACATTTCTCGATCCGACACAACAATATTTTCACGCTTTACTACGAACCGCTAGAAAATATTATTTTTAGCAGTGTACAAGATTGTATTGTTCTTATGTAAATATCCAAACAAAATTGTTACTTTCTTTGACCTCTTGCCCCGTTTTCTTCGTTGCTCTAGTTTTCAACGCCATTCGGCTCGTGCTATATGTCGCGAATTGTACCAAAATCTCGTGTATACCCGCCTTCGGCGGGGGTTATTGCTTAATTAGACAATTTCTGCCATGTTTTGTTGTTTAACTGATGATATGATTTAGGCCCAACTGATTACATGAAAGTGACAACCAAATTTTATTCTTGGCATTTTACAGAAACTTTAGTAGTACATATATAAAAATACAGATTGACATATTTTCTATATTTATTTATGAGTGGTACAACTGGGCAGCAAATATCACCACCTTTGCTTCCACCATGAACATCTACATCAGTGTACTATGTAGGAGCAGTGTATGTAAGAGAAGGAGCAAACAGTAAAGAGACAGAAATCCAACTACTCAGGTCAAAGATGGACATCTCCTACTGACTACAGACAACCTGCCTGAGATCCTTGTACCAACTGACATGTTAATTGATCATTTGAATTACCTGCTCCGCAATCTGTGCTGCTCGAGACATCTCACCAACGTTTCATGGCTTATTATCATTGGCCTGACTCACATTACTCACTGGAACCAATCAAACAGGCCTTTCCAAAGGACAACAATCAATCATTAAACCAGGGTCTACTAGGGTTATCTTTGGAATTAACCCATTCAGGCCAATTCAACTGGATTTTGTGAAGGCCAACCAAACCAAATTATTCTTTTCAGAGCCACATCCTCGAAAAAGAAATATTCCGTACCAACCCAATAATCATAACAGACTGTTTATATTTGTATGTCTCTGTGTATCTGGGTGTATGTATGTGTGTGTGTGTGTGTGTGTGTGTGTGTGTGTGTGCTACCAAAATAACTTAATGAAGACTTTGATGTGAACAATAATGTTTATTAAAAACAATGTAAAAATCAGTAACGAAAAATCCCAATTTCACAAAAATGTAGATGTATGAACTTCTTTCATTTAATTTGATCGAATTGTACATATATATTTTTTCAAATGAAAACGAAAATTCATAAGAATGCACAGGAGACAAAAAAGAAGGATATCATCACCCAAGCGGCTGCTTATACAAGTGAGACGAAACGTTGTAACCTCTGTTTAACTCAGAAACTTTGTATAATCAATGCTGAAAAGAATATATTACTGAACAAATAATGCGAACTGGTCTCGAAATGTCGCCATGAAGGCAAATACTCGTTCGCCAACTATAGAAGTAAACCCCCGTACGGAATAGTTTAGTCCGACCCCATCTTCTTGCCAAATATATACATACAAACATTAAGTGTATATGTATCGACCTTGACAATCCCAATTTAGTCGTCTGAAGATCGCTCAAAGCGTGAAACTCTGAGTAACGACTTATTACATCATTATTCTTTTGAATGAAGTATATATATATATATATATATATATATATATATATATATATATAGTATTGCGCTCTGCCACTGCGGTATAGAGCACTGTCTTAGCAGATTGATACTCACCGAGTTATATATATACATATATATATTAGGTCAAGCTCACACGTATTCGATGTCTGCGCATGTCGGATGCTCTACTTTCAAAATGTCAACAGCGTACAGAGCCACTAAATTGCTTTGATTCTGTTTCTGTATTGTTCTGATACATATATTGATGTTGTAAAAGACTTGAAGGGTAATTACGTTAATATACTGTCAGTTGTTTATTTTCATCATCTGAAACTGCGAATCTGTTGGCGGATTTTCTTTTCGAAAACAATTATGGCTACTTCTACCTCCAGTAAATCGACAGAGAATACATCGAACATTGACCCTCCGGATGGTGGATATGGTTGGGTAGTGGCATTTGGAGGTTTTCTTGCATTCTTTCTCGTCGGTGGACAGGCATATTCTTTTGGAGTGTTGTATGTGGAATTTCTGAATGCCTTTGGGGCATCAAAAGCTGACACAGGTAAGGATAACTTATCACTATGCAGAAAATGTGAATTCCGCCATCATGGTTATGATTAACACGGCACGTCAGATTACAGTATGATTTGTATGCTCGGCCGGAGGTCGAAGGCGCGGCGCCGACACATATTGTTGTTGGTTCTACACATGCAGTACGTTGTATATGTCACTTTTGAAGAAAATATCTGACGGCTATCGCGTCGTCCCTGCTGTCCCAAAGTAATCATTAAAAAGAAATAAAATTTACTCAGTCATGAATTTATTTGTCTATGGCGCTTCATTAGGGCCTTTATTATGTACATCTTATTTGACTCGCCTCGACAACTTATTTGGCAACTCGACATCTTATTTGACTCGCCTCGACAACTTATTTGGCAACTCGACATCTTATTTGATTCGTCTCAACAACTTCTTTGGCTCCTCGATAACTTATTTGCCTCGACAACTTCTTTGGCTCCTCGACAACTTATTTGACTCGCCTCGACAACTTCTTTGGCTCCTCGATAACTTATTTAGTCAACATGTATGACGTTCTCTTGGAGGCGATATTTTAGCATCCCTAGCTCCCCTTCAGTAAATATGTGCTCTCTTGCGCAAACGTCACTTCGCGTCATACAAAATCTGCTGTTACGTCAAAGAGCGTCATCAAAGTTTTGTGTAGTTTTTTTGAAGAGTGACTGGTGGGTCTTCACAATGTTGACCCGGAAACGCGGAAGTAAATGTTATAACCAAAGTATACGTTCTAAATATGTTGGAGAAAGAGATCAAACAGAGCTGTCCGAGAGGAGAGAGGACTTAATGATGGCTTACCGCTTTATCTCGAGAAGGAAACAACAGAGTATCGGATACGTCACGCGTGTCTAGTCTGTGGAGATTACAATACATGTACTTTGTCACAGGTAGAGAAATTTAAACTTTATCTAAATATTCAATACGCTATTTATTATTTAATTATTTGTTGTGATCCCGTCCATTATTACTGTCTGACGATCGTTCCGTGTACGTTCACGGTGACACAGCACAGCACTTGTGAGCTAATAGTTCTATTCAGGCATCGTCATATTCAAAATATACCGTCAGCATTGATAATAGTTTTGAATATCGTAAATACCAAATAACACCATTACTTATGACCCATCACCATTCTTGAATAGGATTAAGGGGTCGGTCAGTTTCCTTCGGCCTGGGGGTGGGGGAGGGGGTCACCCTGTTTTTGAAATTGCCAGTGGGGGGGGGGTCATGCTGTTTTCAAAATTGTGGATAGGGGGTCATTGTGTTTTGGATTGTGATGGAAGAAAAAAATCCTCTTTCTACTATGGCATATAGCCTTGTCTGAAATGTGGTACATGTCAATATTTGTTCTTCTCCCTGTTTCTTACATGATTTCTTTAAATATTCCTTATTAGTTCACGCATAACAATAAATATACATATACATGTATTACCTAGCTACCACACTAGTTACAGAACATGTCATGTAAATGCTTGGCTGTTTCACAATCAGTGCTTCACTTATATTGCACTATGGGGCAAAAGTGAACTTGAAGGTTTTGTAATGGTAATCTTCATAGATAGTTTATAAAAGAAGTTAATCTAAAATGTTCCTTACTCGTCACTATGAACTTGTCAGAAGGGATTAATACACTTTCTATTTTGGACACTACATGTTATTGACACTACAAATCACCACATCTCATCAGATTCCAGTTTCTATTATACACTCGGTATGACAATTCCTAAAGTTCTCTAATGTACCGGTGACTTTACTGTACATGCAATATTAATGCCACTATACCAATGTTACAGGGCCATTTTTATGTGACATGGGAAACTCATTTAAAACTTACATTTACGTTAGCTATTCGAAGCTTGGAAATATTACCTCAAAGGCAATGAATAACCTAAACATTGTCTTAATAGAAGCCAAAAACTGCAGATCTGCCAGGGGGAAAACCCCAAGGACTCCCTCACCCCCAGAGGCCACTCTTGCATTCAACCAACAATCAGATGCACCAACAACCTGTCATAATGGTATTGAACTTTTCTTAAATATTTTCACCCAATTGTAATTTGAGATGATATTGTCTTTTAAAGATGTGAAATGTTTGCCAAGGTAGTCTAACATTGCCTTAAACTCCAAATCTCCCCTACCAATGATACTACCAGTAGATGTGCTGACCTTTACTACATGTATTTAATGATGCCATTTAACTGTTTAACTTTAAGAACATATTTCAACCCTATGTAAGTTATAGAGAATAGTTTCTGATACTTGATGGTACTGTGTTGTAAAGCATGGATTGAGTTATTGCTTGAAAGGGTCTGAATAGACTAAAAAATGGCTTTTATAAGAGTAAAAATCCTCCAGGGCTTCTAGAGGGAGACCCCCTTGGACACCCCCCCCCCCCACATGAGATGGACATATCCCAGTCTCAAGCTCTTCCCCTCTTACTGTCAAGATGTAAGTAAAAAACCTCCAGGGCTTATAGACCCCATAGGACCCCCCCCCCCCCCCAATGAGATATACATATTCCCTGCTCAAGTTTTCCCATACCTTTCACTGTCAAGATGCTATTAAACTCCTTTTGGCCCTGTGTAGTCAATAATTATAATTATGATAGTGCTAACCCGGGATCTTATAAAGTAGATGCAAGACAGTCAAGCAGTCCACACTGAGTCATGATCAAAAAATACCTGTTATGTGAATATCACATATATATATATATATATATATATATATATATATATATATATATATATATATATATATATATATATGGGGGCGGGGGGTCAGCCTGTTTTTGGTTTTACAGATAGGGGGGTCAGTGACTTTTTGTCGGCCCAATTTAAGAATCCACCCCCCCCCCCCCCTCCAGGCTGAAGAAACTGACCGGGCCCTAAGCTCACAGGTGACTTTAAACTGTAATCATTAGCACATTCCTGATGTTGACTAAATTGTGTGTTTTGTTTAACTGTTAGTTGTCAGCCCCAACAATTTTGGTTGATAAGTCTGCACATACTTTAGTGTAGTTACACGAGTATTATACTGAGGCTCAGTACAGAGTGCAATAGTGGCAAATGTTTGAGTGATAAATAACACAAATTATTATGATATATGTCATCAGTGACTGAAAGTGAAATAGTGTTTGGAAGTTTTTATTTTTTCGAACCAACAATTTTGTCTTGACCCTTTTGAACTTTTAAGGTCATGTCCCCAGATAACCAGCTGTGAAAATGTAACGAGATTAATACATGCGATACTGAGCTGCCAAGTGAATCTGTTTACAGGGACATGATGATGATGAGTGATAAATGCCAATGTTGTTATTTTGAGTTGTTATTTCCCTTTCCATTTTGTAGAGTGTAAAGTTGTAGTAGTGTTTATTTTCATTTTTCAATTCCAAAATGTTTTACATTCATTGCAGGTAATGCAAGCAATAATATCCAAACTGAAAGTTGTCAAATTGAGAAACATGTAATTCTACTTATGTTTTTTTTTTAGCCGGGGGGGGGGGGGGGGTGTAAAAAGTGACCCTCCCTCAATTTTCTTTCTCCAACAAATGACCATGCCCTGTAAAAAGATTTTAATGAAAAACATTTTTAACTGCCTCTCTGTGGCATAGTTGTTAGAGCTCAAGATTAGTCATCAGGAGGTCCTGGGTTCAATCCCACTAGAAACAGATAATTTTTCTGTAGTAAGATCCCACCACGTTGATAATTTTTAAAGGCATCACAGTTTGTGTTTGTATCAAAGCCTGTGTTTTGATCTATTGGCTGAGCTGAAGGCCGGAACTACCAAAGCCTAGATGGAGTGCACAACTGACAACCCCAGGGCTGATTGGTCAACATCTCAACTCCACCACATTATTACCAATATCTTGTAATGTTGTTCCCCCATTACTACTGTGAGACCCACTCTGCTCCTCACACCAATTTCCATTTTCTAAACTATGGCCCTCCCTGAGGACCCATTTGGAAAAAGTACCCCCCCCCCCCCCCACACACACACCTTATTATTTCTTAGGGCTCTATTACATAGCTATTCTGTCACCAATTTCAACTATTGGTTCCTATTTTGAGTGTTTTTTTCATGTTCATTTTGAGATTAAAAATGATGATTCAACATTTTTCTGTTTGATGTTTTATGTTGACAGGTCAGCCTTCAAAGTTGTATTACTCGACAAATCCAGTTCCTTCTCTACACATGAGACATACAGTGTCACAATCCCCATCCACAGGCAGAATGGAAAGATATGAACAAACCATGCAGAGGTCAGAAAAAAAACTCAGTGGACATCAGAGAGGTTCCCTTCTACATATTTTCCAGCAATAAAATTAAACCAGCTGATTCAGTAGCGAGTTTAATAGACACCGAGACTTTAAAAGAGGGACATCGCACCATTTCAACACAGACAGTGCAGTGGTACAGATATTTCTCATGCAGAGATAATGAGACTTTATATATAGAGATTAATAATTTGAGAAATGCACCGAGACGGACTCAACAGAATCAGGAACAGTTTACTGTTTTTACTAAACCATTGATGCTAATAATGAAAAGGTGAAGTTTTATACCGGACTTAAATTTCACGACAATAATGACTGTATTATATTCAGTCTGGTTGAAAGGTACATGTACAGTATTTACTAAATTTCAATAAGTATTGTTGGCAATGACAAAACTTGGCTTGAATTTTTGATTAGCTTAAAGCATAATTAGAATCGTTTGTGGCAAAGTATCCTGTTTCATCCTACTGCACTTCAGTTTTGTATCCTTTCATGGATGCTTCTTCAGGCTGACTGATGACACTCGTGCCCTTAGAGGTTGTTTTCATTACTTGTGTAATGACTCCTACTGAAAACCCCTCACTCACTTGTATTCTCTTTGGCTGAATGAAGAATTAAAAAAATCTTTGGGAATTTATAAGTAATGGCCACCTATGCCCGAGTCCACTGTATTTTGAGACCCACATTTAGTAATTAGAGTCAACTAAGGGTAGCAATATTAGAATAAAATTGGGCATACCTATTAATTTGTGTTGTTTTGAAATATATACAAGGCCAAAGTACTAAACACCTATCACATCAGTATGCAGACATAGTAGCTAAGATGAAATGTAAGTCACCAGGCGTTCATCTTATAAATAAATATTTCTAGTTAATCACAGTTGTAGTTGTTGTTCTAAATAACCCCTCATTATCTCCTTTTAACTTTCTATTTTCACTTGTGGCCCATTGTCTTAACTTACATGTACACACAGTTATACATATGAGCATGTGTCCATAGGTGGATGCATGGTTAGTATACTCCTTTTTTACGGATTTCTCTACAAAATCATTGTTTCAACCACTATATTTCCATCATTGGTCTCACTCTTAGATAATATAGTACTGCCTATGTTTCACATTTTACTGGCTACATTTAAAATTAGCTACATCCCTATGTACATCCATCCATCCATCCATTCACCCACCCACCCATCCATACATTACATTACATTACATTTCATTACAGTACATTAAATTACATTACATTACATTACATTACATTACATTACATTACATTACATTACATTACATAATGTATAGAAACATGAAATAAATCAAATTGAAAATTATATTTTAATATAAAAAACTTGCATACCCAACAAGGTAAGTATTACATCAGAATATTACATGATCATTCACAGTCAACAACAGTAACACATGTCAAATTCTCAGGATATAAAGCTGCAGGGCAGCAACTCAATATTCCATTCAGATGTAATGAAGGAGTTTACACAAGACTGGATCTTTCAGTCTACAGATCCTCAAGTAAAGTACTGTAACAACAATGTAGAATGTGCTGCTCACACTAATATACTGAGGATAAATCATATGAATTCAAATTGTCCACCATCTTGATTTCCATAGGTTCTTCTTATAGAATTCTTTGAATACAGCAGATTACCACTACCTTGAACATGCTAGACTGTTTATAGCATGGAAACGGTATGATTGCACTAAAGAAAAGCATATACACATATCTGCTTTATAGTGATGTGACTAAAATACACAGGAAAGGACTCTTCAATTCTTCAGTCAAGCTATTTTTGTCTATTATCATACACACTACCTTAAAGTGGCCATACATGGATGAGGATTTATTTTGAATTGTTTATTTATAAAACAATGTTATCATGGCTTCCTTCAATGTGAAATAATACTGACCAAGTCTATGTAAGTCATTACATTGTAAAAAGCTAAAATAATGTGTAATATTGTACATACAATAACAAACATGTTATACATTTGTTAATCTTTCAGAATTTGAGTTACAAACAAAGGACTTAACATATTATGTTGTTTCACATTGTTTTATAAATTTAAAATCCAAAATAAATAGCTAATCCTCATATCCATATGGCCATTTTAATCCAGTTCAGTGACTGACATGGGTAGAGTTTCAATGATTATCAATGACTGACTATAAAATATACTTTTTACATAATGGATACAGCAACTGTCTTACACCGATTTTCATTGATTAACTAACACATACTCTTTTAACTGGATTCATAGACTGGGATTCAGAGACTGACATACACTAAGTTTCAATGATTGTTCAGTGACTGTCTGACTTGCACAGAGTCACTAATAAAGTAACCAGTAGGCTTTGTCCCAGTCTAGTCTACAAATGTAGCTGTTTTTGATTTTCACAGATGCCTCAATTCAAGCTAAAATAATAATGCAGCTAAATTGTTACACACAAAAAACAACTTCTTACAAATAATCACCACACAAAAATATGCAAAACACAATTCACAGACATGTCTGGTTTTGCATAAAAATGGGGTGCTTTAATAACCAGCAAGATCAGAACTAAATGTATTAAATTGATTAAACAAAGCACTCCACCTTACAGTGAAAAATGGCAGAAAGGTACTGAAAACGGTGAGCTAGAAAATGATAAACTTTGGAATTGCAAAACTTGAAAATTGTCTGTACACTGAGTAACTGCAACCCTGGTGAGATTGTCTGTAGACTGAGTATGTGTAACCATGGCATGATAAGATTGCCTGTGGAATGAGTAACTGTGACCATGGCAATAAAATATCGTCTGTACCCTGATTAACTGCAACTGTGGTTGCAGTTAATCAATTATTATTGCAGTTAATTAATTTTGGTTCATCTAAGGCTTGTTTAACACCATGAGCACAGCATTCACCAAGACCAGCCATGTAATCAGTGAGCTGCTACTATCTTTCCACCAATCTCAACAATCACTCATGGATTCAGTGGTTTCTTTATCAAGTGCTGACAATACAGGACCTAAAATAAATATATATTTTGTTAGCAGGTTACTAAAATACTGATTAGATATTTTATGCCTATATCAAAATAAGCTATGGTAAAATATTGTTTCTATTCATCTATGGCATGTTTATTTCTGTTTCACATGAAAACACTTGGCACAGTGAATCTCATTATGGGATGTATGAATGTGAGTTGAATCAGTGCCAGCTGTTTGTGTATACATATGACATGTATCTTATCAACATGTTGTTTTTTTAAAATGATAAACATTTAATATTAAATTAAATATGATAAACAGTGTGATACAACAACTAAGTGAGTTCGTTAAATGTGTGCTACATAGCAATGATGCTTCTTTCAACTTCAAAACTGCTGGCACAATGTAATACTTGATTGGGATGTGGGAAGGCGGAGGGTGGTCCACAGGCATTTGTTTCCCGAGTTATGGCTCAGAATATTTCTATCAGAATACAATAAAATGACGATAATATCGTTAATATTGACATATTAAACCAACACTATATGAAAGGGGTAAAATTACACTTGTTTCTGTGATCGCGCAGTTTCACTAAATGCGAAGGAAGACACTTCCTTCGCATTTAGTGAAACTGCGCGATCACAGAAACAAGTGTAATTTTACCCCTTTCATATAGTGTTGATTTAATATGTCAATATTAACGATATTATCGTCATTTTATTGTATTCTGATAGAAATATTCTGAGCCATAACTCGGGAAACAAATGCCTGTGGGGTGGTCCTTCAAAAATAGTGTCAGCACCTTCGTTGACATTGTGAAGTGACGCTACATATATGAGGAATAGTATATAAATTCTATAGTTTATGTAAATATAACCACTGCACTTCAAATTAGTTTTCAATTGAAAACATAGGCGAAAATCTTACCTGTGGCAGTGCCTCGCTACAATTACTAGTAGGAGTAGTACTAGTAGTCGTCGTACGAGTCGTAGTTCATTGTGGACATACTAACGTAAACACTTCTTTCAAGTTTCACCCATCCTGACACAAATTGATTGAATGCCTCTAGGATATTCCACAGATCGATATCTGATTATTGATATAAATATGGATAATGACGATGTGTCTTGTATTGTGAGATTTGTGATACTCTCGAGCAGCAACGTATGGTTTCTGAGTGGTATGCATACCGTCTGATGTATTTCCGGGTCATGATACAACGGTACCTCTAGCCTACTGAAAAGTATTCTAAGAATAATACATGTCACATTTGACTCGACTCCTTTTTCTGATGCTCGATAACTTATTTGGCATGGTAAACATCTCCAGTGACTTGGGGTGTTCAAATTAGGTCTACCAGCAGAACGTGCGATAGAGTACTTGAATGAGATGTACACATGGCGAATATGCAGATGACGACTCAAATAAGTTGTCGAGGCGAGTCAAATAAGTTATCGAGGAGCCAAAGAAGTTGTTGAGGCAAATAAGGTATCGAGGAGCCGAATAAATTGTTGAGGCGAGTCAAATAAGTTATCGAGACGAATCAAATAAGATGTCGAGTTGCCAAATAAGTTGTCGAGACGAATCAAATAAGATGTCGAGTTGCCAAATAAGTTGTTGAGACGAATCAAATAAGATGTCGAGTTGCCAAATAAGTTGTCGAGGCGAGTCAAATAAGATGTACATAATAAAGGCCCTAATGAAGCGCCATATTTGTCTCTTTCTTTTTGCTCAAAAGCCAGGGTTTAGTACACATAATTTACCGAGCTGTGGTGCATGCATAGCGTAGCGTACGTGGGTCTAAGTTTATCTGCTCTCTGCATAGCATCTGGGCATACATTGTTTACTTATCGTGGTTTGCGACCCTTGCCCTGCCGTATCATAATCACAATTTAGACTATTAAAAGTACAAACATCAGTTATAATTTTATTGGATGAATTTTATTTCTCCGGGTTGATTGCTCGAAAGTTAGAGCGTAATTACCGAGGGGTTTACTCTACTGTACAAAACACGCGGCCTGTGTGATGATGGCGTCCGGGTACGGTATGCACCGTGTACGTCATTTTTTTGTAGAACATACGAGGATTTATAACCCAGCCATCCCACAATCGCAATCAATATTCTAGTAGTAAAAGTTCATACATTTACTTACAGTTATACATTTTATTCAATTTATCTCATTTCTCACTCAAAGGCCAGAATATGATATTAGCACATGTTACAATTTACCGAGTGACAGCATTGCCATTACAAGCATATGTAGTGTACACATAACTTGACTAATGTTGTGCCTAGCATGATACGCGTTACACGTACCGTCCAGGTGCACCGCCGCGGCACCGATTGTCCATAGAAAATACAGGTAAAGATTTATGACCCTGCTGCTTACTGTCTCACATTTTCAATTAATAAAACTACACAAACATTTATTCACGGCTACGAATTTATTTTCTCTCGAAAGCCTTGGTTTGTAACATCACGTAATTCACCGATTTTTGGGGATAAATGCTTTGTATAGAACATACCTGTTGACGATTTACGAACCTGCTGTCCCATGGTTGTCATACATGGTGACATAACATTTTCGAAAATTCTATATGACTGCAATGACTACGTTCAAAACCTATCTTCGTCGAGGAATTCACTACGTGCCTAAGCACCCAGTATATCATTCGATTCGTATTCACACGTACTACAATTCTTCGTTCATGGATTTTGAAAAACGTAGAGACAGACAACTTTAAAATGTGACAAACATCCCAAAATTTGTGAATTTTCAGGAAAATTAGTCTAAAAATGACAATAAATGCACGAATACGAATGAGCAAACGTAGTTTGTTTACATTTCAGCTGTTTGTCACATGTAGTGGCTTTTCCGACAACATCATAAGTTTATGAATTAAGAGAATAAAAAAAACGCCTAAATTTGACAAAAAATGTCATTTTATTAATATTACTGTGGTATACGATAGATATGCCGTAGGAAAAAAATTCAAAAAGTACTAAAAATAGCAGAATTTCGATTTCTAGAAATAACTTGTTTTGAATGAGGATGGTGAACTTCTGCCCTCTGCTAGGCTTTAAAGCATTGCATGTAGTAGTATAGTGAAGATATGAGATTTAAGATGGCCTCCTCTGAAGGTATCTGCGAGCATACAAATCGCATTGCATGATGGTCTAGCTCACTTGTCGTGATTGCTGTTGATTGTGCACAGACTGTAGTGTTACAATACGAGTGTACACACTCCAGCAGTATCATTTGTGCATTTATGGGAGATTGCAATGGTTAGTATATCCAATAAGGGAGTCCGGGAAATATTGAACAAGGTATCCATTGAGGAATACATGCTGTATTTCCACGTTAGGATTGTCACGAAGTTTAACATGGGTAATTATTCACTGATATGAATCGATTTGACTTATAATTGAATATGTGATCGAGTTATGGTTTATGCCATGTTTAAAACCTATAATAGGCAAGTGAACAAATTTAGGTCAAACCAATGTTAATGGTCCAAGCAACAGATGGGAAAGTGATCCTTCCAAATTGTGACCCTTCCTCCTTGAATAACTTCTCCCCGGCTCCTGTCCCTTTCTCACAAATATTTAACCTTATTGTCATATCAATTAAATCAGTATTTATATTTTTCAAATACTGAATTTCTGGAATATTTCATTATAGCACAGTCAAATGTTGTTTGGTCACTAGATATAAAGTTACAAAATTTCTTGTATATTTACAGACTTACAGACAATTAACAGCACACTTGTAATAAAAATATGTAATAAAATTGCCGGCATTTATAATTAATTGGCGACATTTGTAATAATTAACTAACGACATTTGTAATAAACGGCCGACATTTGTAGTAACATTGCCGACATCTTAAAGCTGAGTTTTAAAATTTTAAAGAACAGCATTTGCATATAAATTGTCGATATAAAAGTATGATCGTAATCCTGCATGCCAGGAAGTTTTGCGTTGATATTTTTGCACCAAAAAGGACACACGGCGATATTTTTATGCATCTACTTCTATGATTTAAATTCCTAAATCTGATAATACATATAAGCAACAACAAATCCAGTTACAACCCTTGTCTCACTTCTTTGTAATTTAAATAATTTAGACTCACCAGAAACAAGGCACGTCTTGTGAGAGTAAGGGTAACCATCACAATAATGTGTGATATTAAAGTAAGCCAAATTCCCAAAGTTTGTTGGAATGGTCATCTGTCTGCTCACACGTATTGCATCACTGCATAGCTTTGCTTTTAGTAGTCAATTATCCAAAGAGTGAAATAATCAGGTGAAATTTACGAGACTGTAAGACAGTTTTTTTGCAATGTGTTTTACTAGTCAAGACTTTCCATTGATATATTTGCAATCAGAATTTGTACCTTATTTAATACAAAGCAGAGACACTTCTAAGCTGAAACAAACTAGTGATGGGAAGCTAGTGTTACAGTGACAC
>NC_135554.1:11720750-11855750 GCF_964340395.1 Glandiceps talaboti
CCCACATTTGAAGCAATGTCGGTGTGCAACCGCATGAATACCTTGTCAAAAGCATACCTAGATTAGTAACCATGGTTTATACAATTCTAAGAGCTCTGTGATGGGTGAAGTGGTCAATTGAACTAATATTTACTTCCAAAGTGTGCTAATAAGGTGCTTTTCCAACATACGCTCTGATTCAACTGCACTATGACTTGTCATCTATCCAAAGTGCCCCACTTGACGAAATATCATTCGTTCACGTTGATATATAATTTGAAGGCATTGGTACATCATTTGACGGTAATGGTACATCATTCGATTGTAATAATACATCATCTGACGAGACAGCTTTTGGCCTTAATTACGCACCATAAGTTGTTCTTGTTATATATACTGCACAGTCTGTATCCTTTACTGAGAATAGCCAATCAACTACTGGTCAAACATTTTTACTTTACTATAATGTAATTACTTGCGCCCTCTTTCCAGGGGTAGGCGATTACAATTGGGATTAGATGTCCGTTCGCTTGAGAGGTCGGATTAGGGATGGAATGAAAAACTGTCATCTGACAATTTTGAATAACTATTCAATTTTACTTAACACAGGTAAAAAGAGGAAGAGACTACGGTATACCAAGCTTACGTAGTTCTTCTTTACCGGCAATAATGGGAATGACTCAATTCCTGGGACGGATATTCTGGGGAGTTCTTGGAAGGGTGGCACACAAGATGAAGCCAACTATACTATATGGTGGTAGTTTTGCAGCAGCTGGAGTTGTGACTGTCATTAGCATACACACTACAACGTATACAGGTCAAATACCCTAACCACTTACTATCTGCATATGTATGTATGTATGTATGTATGTATGTATGTAAATATGTATGCATGAATGTATGTATGTATGTATGTATGTATGTATGTATGTATGTATGTATGTATGTAAATATGTATGCATGAATGTATGTATGTATGTATGTATGTATGTATGTATGTATGTATGTGTGTATGTATGTATGTATGTATGTATGTATGTATGTATGTATGTGCGCGCGTATGTGTGCATGTGTGTATGTATGTGTGTGTGTGTGTGTGCGTGTGCGTGCGTAAGTATGTATGGCATGCACGCACGCATGTACGTACATGTATGTATGTATGTATGTATGGCCGGCTGTCTAGCTGCATGCATTTAGGCATGTGGGGTTTTTTTCTTTTTTTTTCTTTTGACAGGTCAGCTGGTCTATATGGTACTGTTTGGGATATGCATGGCTTGCTATAAAGCAATTTTCCCTATCGTGATGCGTCAGATAGTTGGTATGAAATATTTCGACAGTGCGAATATGTTTTATTTCACAGTAATGGCCATTGCATCATTGTTTTGTGCTCCATTTGTAGGTAGGTATTAATGCTTCAATGCGAAGTATTTATGTAAACAGATATTCTTGATTGCACAAGCTGGTACTGTTCTGACCTATTTATACACTGGCCATATTCCTATAGTATCACGTCCTATTATATATCATATGTATAGATTTATATAAATCACGTGCTCTACTCGTGCAGTAGTTTTCCCTCAGCATGACCTGGCACACATATTTCAATCTAGTTTCGTCATATTGGCTATGGCGTATATCGATCCCATTACCATGTCGTATAATATGAATTGTGTTTGTAATTGTCATCCCATACCTTAGGTAAATGTTGCCGAAATTCCCATCAATAAATTACGTGGGGAAGGTTACAGTATGGTGATGTCTGTGCCTTTGTATGTCATCACTTTCTTTAAAATGACTAGCTCAATTGAAATTCAAAAAAGGTTACAGAATAGAGCGTGTCGTTTTTGAGAAAACGATAACACATACATACAGACAGACAGAGACAGACAGACAGACAGATATATATAGACAGACAGACAGACAGACAGACAGACAGACAGATAGATAGATAGACATATACCCCAAGATATGGGATGGAAATGACATAGCCAATTTCCGCGCACGAATTTCGTAAATAATAATATTTAGTGGCGTTCCGTTAGGTAATTAATTTCAGTCACATCATCAAAAAATTCACGAAAGAAAATTCCAATATAATCCTTCCAGCCTTTCTTACAAACCGTCAGTTGACATTTTAAACCGTAGCATTAATGGTCAATTGACATAAACATGAATTCACATCATTACAGGATGGATACGGGATATTGAAGGAAATTACGACCTTGCTTTTTATCTCATCGCTGGAATATTCCTGACATCAGCAACCTGTGCTTTCCTCGCTCAAATTGCTGACAATTACAACAAGAAAAAAGAAAGACGAAAACTGAAAGCAGCTGAATATACTAGAACAGCAGTACCAGAGTGAAAATTAATTTTAAAATAAAAAAAAATAAAAAAAATAACATTGCACGATATTAACGTCGTAATGTAGCCCCAATTATGAAGTGTGTGTTCGTAATGATCCCACATTTATAGTATTCACTTCATTTTCGTTATTTTGTTGGTTTATCATATTGAATGGGTGTGCCTACTATTACTACGAGAAAACTGTGATAGACTGAATGTGTTATTACATAAGTAACAGGATGGAAATCAAAAATAGCAGTCACTGCACGACAAAAAGCGTCATGGATTCTTTTAGATATTGAGAAGCCAGTGGAATCTAGTAGTATCGATTATGGATTCTTCAGAGAAGCCATCATCTATATATCTAGCAATTTATCAGGATGGGTGTGTCCGCTGTAGTCTATGTTTTTCATTAAGTCACAGATTTTGTTCATTCTGAAATCTTTTATTTAGTGCATTGATGAACTTATTGAATGCATGAGCTCGCCATGTACGCCGAGGTCCACAATATTTCCACCTTCAACATCAGGCATAATTTCAACAGTAACGTACGTACTTCCATAACTATCTTTCACGATTTCCTTTACTTATTTTTCTTCTCTTCATTGTTTGTCAATATAAAGAATATTATCATTAGTAATATCTATATTAATTGAAATTGTAATTTCTAACTTCGGAGTTCAAACTTCTAGGCATCACCAACAGTTAAAACATACAAATTTTTACACATGTAAAAAAATACAAAAAAGGGACATTAAAATTGTCATTTACGTCATAATCAGAAACTTACTGGTATTTTAATTGCGCGAATGAGTGGCTGAACACTCATTAACTCTGAGTCTAGCCCTGTAAGCATGCTACTAGTGTACACGTATAGGGTTAATTGTTTTCTATCCTTGCAAAGAGAAATGTGCCCATCACGTACGTGTAGTTGCCACTAACATTGTGATTTTTATTTTTAAATGATGACTTGTCAACAATATTACAAACAGCACGATGCCAAGCATTAATTGACAGCACTGTGTACATTGGAATAAGAAGGGGAGTGAGCCTGTTCAAACACATAAATTTTAAATGCATGCGTATATATATAAATATACTGAACTGTCATCTCGATATCAAATATATTTACTCTGGTATTGTTTCTATCGTCATTGCTTTCAACCACAACATCAGCGTCATCACCACCACCAACACCACCACCACCACAAGCAGCAGCAGCAGCAACAACAACAATATCATCATGATCATCAACATGATCTTCATTGCCGTCGTTGTACATGTAGTCCTCGTTGTCGTTCTCGTTCTCGTTGAACCACTCACCTAATAATGTTTAATGCTGTCATCGTCAACAACAACATAACACTACTTCTTGTTCATTATATAACCAATCCTACATGTTCTGTAGCATGTACAGTCCAAATACAACCTTTGCCTCATTACTAATATCTTATCAAATCCACAACATGAAATGTAAACATGTTTAACAGGCCATAACCTATCGCATGTTAAAATATATCAATTACATAGTCCTGACGTGTATAACCTCATATTTAATGTAAGGTCATACATTTGCGCAATGCGCATGTACGGCTTTCTTTTTGCTTTCCCGCAACATTGATATACACGGCATACTTAAAGGGAAAAAATGAACGGTTTACTTATTACGGTGCTCTTTAGACTATTCAAATAGTAATCGTGGTTGGCACTAACGAAACAACGACCCCTGTCTATATAATGCAGAGGTGGTTATGTATTCAGTGTCTGCGCATGTCTGACCTTCTGCTTGCAATACTAGTATTTCGACCCAGACAGTTTCACCTCCAGCTGCCCCTAGGGTATGAGGCGAAACGTCAAGATTGCAAGAGAACTGCCAGGATCTCGCGCACTGTTATATCCGATATCACGACATTTTATCTTGCATTTACACAATGACTACTTCTAAGTCTTATAAGTCAATGAAGTATAACTGTGACCCTCCGGACGGTGGATATGGTTGGGTAGTAACGTTCGGTGGTTTTATTGTATTCTTTCTCATCGGTGGACAGGCATATTCTTTTGGGGTTTTGTATGTGGAATTTTTGAATGCCTTTGGAGCGTCGAAAGCTGACACAGGTAGGAATGTTATAATTGTTGAAGATGACATATTCATAATTTTAGTAAATTCCGTATTTTTACTAAACTATGTACCGAATTAGCATATTTTACATTGTCTAAGCGCCTCGTTTTCGCTACCTCGCTGAATGCGGAAGTGTGTCAGTTACGGGAACCGGCGTACGGTCTCAGAAACTACGTCGTGTATTCAAACAGAATGAAAATTTTCTTTGAAATATAGCCATTTCGATTGACAATAAACCATTTACTAAGATTCTGTAAAGTATTTGACTAGAGAGCAAGCAATTCATTTACGATGGCACAATTATCCGTGCCGAAGCGGATGCAACGAAACTTTCAGAAACTGCTCCCTGTACCATCGATAGTAGCTGGTCCAAAGTTTAAGGCCGTACGATACATTGCATATATTTGCGGCATGATGATTAAGTGACGCCGTGCAGAGACCAATATGTCTATTGAATTCTGCGCTCTATGCAAGGAAATGGATAACGCACGTGTATATGGAACGAATGATGTTTTTACGCTGTTGTTTACGAGTTTGTCCATGACCACAGACATAAAGACACCCTAACAGTTTGTTTTTTCCCATATAAGCTTATACTGCCATCATAATCCAGGGCTGTTGTACCAGACTGTCCCATTTTCATACATAGCGAGAGAACATTGCGTTATAAGCTTACATCGTGGCTTAGGTTTTGTCAATCCAATTCGAAGTCTTTTGGGTTAATTTTTTAGATTAATTTTTTTTACATTTATATTTCTTTTACTATTATTTTTAGTGTTTTTAAAGTATTTTATTATTATTTTTATTTTTAAGGGGATATTGATGTGTACTTTTCACGTACAGGTAACATCGTAACTTAAATACCAAAAGTGAACAGCAAGACCAAGCTAGAAAACTTGAAAACATCAGAAAGTAACAATGCAACCAAAACACCATTTTCAAAACAGAAGCTATTAGTACGTTGATAACTCTTTACTCAGGCCTAAAAAAATAATTTTTGGTTCCGGTTACCCAACCCCACCTACTTTTTCACTGCTGGCCCTAAATTATTTGTACGTATTCGAGAAAAAATAAGATGTGAATTCTCACGAGAAATAATTGATGTGGAAACTGACACCAACCTAGGAAGACAATACATAAAACTGTTCTTCCAATCTGAAATGGCTGATGGGAAGAAATGAAAAACACAGAGACCATTTGCAAAACAATGGAAACCCTGAACTAGACACTCACACATGAAAAAATATATAATAAAATAGACTAAAAATTCTACCTACACATGTACCCCACCTATGCTAAAATGTAATAATCGGAACCACACGATTTTTTTATTAGGTGTTATGTTTGATTTTCTTGAAACTGAAAATCGTTATCATCCCAATCTCCGTCCTCGCCCTCATCCACATCATCTTCCCTCTCAAACACACATTCTTCTGGTAAATTATATTCTTCTTCAAACTGTACAAGAGTTTCTAGCTCATCAATAATGTCAAGTATTTTTTCACCCTCTGTTAACACGATGTCATCCACTTCCATATCATTCTCTCCCCTATGTCTCCCTTCGTTGCTTTCACAATTTTCGCAGTTTTTACAATAACATCCTGGTCCACATTTAAGACGTTTTTTCACACAACCACATTGTTTGTTTTTGCATCCCCCTTTACATTTACAACCCTTTGTGTATTTGCCAACAGTATCTTTAACAATTGCTATATTTTCTTCTGAATCCCACAAGATACTTAAATTACCATTAGCAATACAACCATGACTATTATAATCTGGTAATACTATCGTAATTTGATGTGACTAATTCCATATTTTAGATACAAAGCAAGACCTCAACAAATGATACTTTAATGCGGTAGGGTTTGGCATATTTTCCTCCTCAAACCGTGTTCTTACTTGTATCTGATCAACATTTCTTGTGACATTTTATCACATCACGGATTTCACAACATTTTTTCATGTATTGTTTTCGCACAACTCATGTTGTCTATGTACTGGACAAATTTTGAATGAAATGTTTTCACATACTGAACAAACGCCCTTTTTTCAAGCTTCAAAGTAACATTCATAGCCTTACGTTTAGACAAGTCTAATTTTTGCCAGATTAGATATGATACTCAATTTCCTTGGCATGTCACTAAATGTGCAAGCTGTGCATTGTTTATTAATGACACATTTTATTTAGGACAACCTTGCTTTTCGGTGACACGACAGTTGAGTGTTTTAATAGGATCATATTTAAAGAGTACAACAGTCAAAAATTACAATAGCAATAAAGTAAATAAAACGGAGCAATGTCCAATATATGGACAAATCAAAAAATTACCCGAGAAGACACTCTAGACAAACAGTTCAACACAAATTTACACCTCAGATAAAGTTCAGACAGAAAGCAAACTTCTCCACATCCACACTAATATAGCGAATGACTCGGAAATCTGAATGTCTTGTCACAAATCCCTCCTTCAACCAACCAACCAACCATCAGCTACTATGAACCTGCAAGACGAAACAATTTAAGATTTTTTGAATTTTCATTGTTTGTTTGTTTGCTTCGGATGAATACAAGAGTAAAACAATTTTAGGAAGGAGGACACAATCTCAATATATACTCTAAGTCTCAGATATCTATTCCACTTTATCATGACAGCTATGTTTGTATTACAGCATGGATAGGTGCTTTGTTTGCTGGTAGCGGAATTTTGGGCTACCCACTTTCACTGGCGCTTTCTAAAAGATATGGCTACCGCAAAGTTACAATGCTAGCTGGTATTTTAACATCCATTGGTATATTTGCAACCTCGTTCGCAACAAGCATCGGACAGGTGTATATTTTGTATGGAGTTTTTACAAGTAGGTCTTATATTTCATATAAATACGCATGTGCAGCTTTTGACGCAAGTGCAGAAATGATCAATTGAGATTTCAATTAAGATATGCGCAAACATGATCTTTGAAGATGCTGGTGTCTATCTATCTGTGTCATTGATATCAACGCAAACGAATCACAAACCTACACACACACACACCCACACACATATATATATATATATATATATATATATATATATATATATATATATATATATATATATATTACATAATATTACATACACACACGCAATGGCTCACTTTTTTGTCATATATTCCTTCCGCTTGCTTAGCTATCTATCTGTGTCATTAATATCGACGGAAACGCATCACACACACACACGCGCGCGCGCGCGCAATGGCTAACGTATTTCTGTCTTCATATTTTCCTTCTGTCTCGCTGCATGAAAGGTATTTGGTTCTGGCAGCCTGAACTAACAGCGTTTGGAATTCTTAGTAAATACTTCAGCAAGAAGCTACCCTTTGCCATCAGTCTGGCCGTATCAGGGACAGGAGCTGGACAGCTAGTACTGTCATTCGGGACACAACTTCTCCTAGATGAATATGGATGGCGTGGAACACTTATGATACTCGCAGCTCTAAACCTTCATTTTTGTATTGCTGGGGCACTGTACAGACCTATCGAAATGTATCATCGGACAAACAAGAAAACAAGTACTGAATTACAATCTGTATGTACAGCATCTCCTCACGATGTACAATGTGATAACAGTAACATTCCAAACACTACGCTACATGAATTCAACAGCAATTTCGATTGCCAAAGGAACGGATCTGAGAAATGCTCGCATCGAGAGCAAAGTTACAAGTATCGCCATGTCGTTGAAAATGACAAAGCAAGAGAAAGTGAAAAAAAGTATTGTCATGGACATTACAAGGAATACTGTATTAAACTATGGACTAGTTTTCTATCTACGTTTGACCCCTCTTTATTCAAGAACGTGGCATTTGTCTTGGTACTTGTGTGTGCATTTGGACACCAGGGTGGAAGTTTTGCGATATTGGCGCATATTGTAAGTTGAATTATAACCATGTAAAATACATTCGGTGATTTTTAAGGCAACACAAATGTTTTAAGTTTACAATGACGTTACTACTAGGAAAACTGAACTGTCAGCTAATCAAAATAGGCAAACTCTAAAACTGTCAATCAATGTGGTAGATTACACAATTAAGTGGGTGGTAGTGGTACCTTTATTGAGGGTATGTAATCACACTATAATAAACTCTGGAAGTCCCCAACCATGTACAATGACTGATCGTGGAAGTCATCAGAAACACCACACAATTGCGGGTGCATGCAATTAAAGCAATGTCCACTCAATAGCTCAAATCAACAGGTCACAAACAATAGTTTTAGTTTGCGTCTATCTTAACCGAATAAAACCCCACACATACATGCTATTGCAAAGACCCCCGTCCGTCCGTCCCTTCGTGCGTTGGGTTTGGGGTTAGGGTTTAGGTTAGAATACGTCCTAATATGCTTTTTATATGGCAAACGTGCATTAATCTACCATTTGATTTAAAACAGGTTAAAAGAGGAGGAGACTATGGTATAACGAGTTTACTCAGTTCTTCTTTACCGGCAATAATGGGACTGACTCAGTTGTTCGGACGGATATTCTGGGGAGTTCTTGGAAGGGTTGCACACAAGATAAAGCCGACCACACTGTTTGGAGGTAGCTTTGCAGGAGCTGGAGTTGTGACTGTCGTCAGCATACACACTACTTCGTACACAGGTGAAATACAATCATTTAAACAAACATAACGATGTAACGATTGGGCGGGTGGCCAGGCGGGCAGGCAGACACATGTATGTATATATATATGTGTGTGTGTGTGTGTGTGTATGTATGTATGTATGTATGTATGTATGTATGTGTGTATGTATGTATATGTGTATATATGTATGTATGTATGTATGTGTGTGTGTATGTATGTATGTATGTATGTATGTATGTATGTATGTATGTATGTATGTATGTATGTATGTACATATGCGCGTATGTGTATGCAACACATGCATGCCAATACATCTAATTGTTTTTAATTTCGCTTTACAGGCCAGCTCATATTCGCTGTGCTGTTTGGTGTATGTATGGCTTGCTATACATCCATCTTCACCATTGTCATACGTCAAATAGTTGGTATAAAACACTTGGACAGTGGTAACATGTTTTATCTGACAGTATTAGCCATTTCCCCGTTTCTGTGTGCACCATTTGTAGGTAAGTGGTCATCCTCTTCCATCTATTATTAAAAATGTATGAACATCCTGGATTATATGATTACCCCACCTTCTAAAGCAATACTGGTTAGATTGAACAAGAGTCAAGGAAATCATGCTTGTATAATACCGTAATCAGCTTATTCAAACTTGTTACAAAGACATTGCGAACATAGTTATGTACTACACAATAAATCAAACAACACAAACATTTGCCTTTTACAGAATGTATATATCAAGGTGCATAAAGACTCGATAAGTAGCTATGGACCATGGGGTTTGATCTGCCCTGTTTAACGTCACACAGATGAAGATTTGAACGTGTTTATGTAATAATCATATCATATCATATCATATCATATCATATCATATCATACCATACCATAGTGTATACATTATGTGCAATTTTTTATGACATGTCTTTTGGTTTAGAGCAAACAATCCACACAACTGTTTTTTCATTATTAATATTTGGGGTTTGATGAGGCTCGTTAGGGGATCTGGCTGGAGATATATAACTTGAAGATGAACTTTGCAGAGGCGAAAATATTAAATTAGGGATATTATTGCAAGCATGTTATATTGTGCTTGCAGACACGTTTACACAAAAAAGAACTGACAACATAATACGAATAGGATTGACAATCATTTGACGTGTATATGAATTCTCTTCATTACAGGTTGGCTACGAGATATTAAAGGAAATTACGACCTTGCTTTCTATCTCATCGCTGGAATGTTTCTGACATCAGCAACCTGTGCTTTCCTGGCTCAAATAGTTGACAGTTACAAGTCGAAAAAGAAACGACAAAAACCTAAAGAGGCTGAACATAAGGATACATATATATAAATGAATCTATGCCCACTTGTGCAGCAATACAAGTTTGAAAATCTAAAAAAAGTACTATAACAATTGTTGTCTTTACATTAATTGTATATCTTGCAATTGACAGCAAGAACTTCGTATTCACAAACGCACTTTTTGTTGTGTTACCTTCATCTTTTGAGACGATTTATCAATCGACGTGTGTGCTTAATTTGTTATCATGGACTTATTGAACATGCATGAAATAGCTGTTAATTCTTTCTTTTAACTATGAGAAACTGTGGTATTCATTCATTCTGTCTGAAATTAAATCAATAGCAAAATTTCAAAGTAACCATGTAAACACTTTAATAATCTTAGCTATTAAAAATACTTACTAAATATAGTTATATAGCTGTGACAGTTTATTTCGCGTATATACACAATAGTAGACTGTAAAACGTGACATTCGTGTTATACTGTGACCAACCACTCACGGTTGTAGTACTCCAACCAGTCTGTGCCTGCAAGACCAAAAGATTTAGACCCCCGCCTTGCACTAGTAGAGATTTTAGTACAGAATACGTCATTTTCCGTACTATAGTTCAGATTGAGTTCAATTCTGTACTTTTATGCTGATGAGGTGGACGTTTCTGTACTTTCCCATTAGCGCCTGTCTAATCGGATTATACTCGATCTGAAAAATAGTTCAGATTGCGAGTCGGAAGTGATTTGAATACATTTGCATTTAGTTCAGAATATATTCATGAGTTCACCCCGATAACCGGGCAGTAAACAAATGAATATTCAAATCTACCGTGCTTGCAATCAATACGTACATAAACGCTATACGTGTAGCTAGTGTATTCGATACATATATGTATGTATATAAGCAGGCTTATGATATGAACTACATGGTTAGGACGTACGTAGATTGTAATATCACAGGGCTCATTTTGAAATAAATGTTCGTAGTACGCCTTTTCATTATGCACTACATACCACCACCACTAAACGTGTTTCACATTTCTACGCGTTTGATGCATAGTAATACAGATTTAGATGACATGACAATCGTTTCCAATAATAGTTTAAAATTGGGCCACAAATATTGCTAGTGTATGGAGCTTCTTAACAAACCTGACCGGCCAATAGCGTCAAAAAAACTCACAGTAGAGACGTGCTGACAGATTTGAGTCTGTGGACATTATTTCTAGCTAAGTAAAATTGAGTGACTATTGGGAATATTATGGCAGTATCTACCCATGTCATCCATGTCGTCTATAGTTTCTGACGGACCGTGTTATGTACAACGTAACGCTGAACGAAATACGGTCCATCAGGAATTAACTAGACTAACCTCTATGGGAATAGTATTCTTGTCCATGTGTCGTTTATAGAACAATTAAATGTTAGGGTGTGATCTTCACAGTAATAAACAAGCCTTTAGAAGAACTACAGGTATTCACGCCTCAAATATCTTGGGCATCATCCAAATTACGATCATGAGCACCAAAGTAAAGGAAATACTTAATGACGTTCGGCATGCAGAACCCCCCCCCCCGGGCCCGTACCTATGGGTACATGTCCGGCATCCATGTAACTGTTATATCACTCTACTTGACGATTCTGAGGGCCCTCATCTCTTATTCTCTTGTTTTATTTCAATGTGGTATACTCATAACTCCTGTTTTTATAGTATAACTGTACAATGCAAGCTATATACCATGTAAATCATTCATTCATTCAATCTTTATTTACTCTACTCACTCTGTTTGAGAGTGTATGGTACAAAAGAAATGTATAGTTCTTTTCGAATGACATAGGCCTGCTATAGAAGCCTTTTGTGATCCATTCATGTCAAACTACTTTGTTTGGTTGTGATTGGTTAACACTTAAACGCGCGTGCTTCTCAGGTGAAGCTGTGAATTTTATTTTAGCGTCACTCTCTCGATCACTTTCGAAGACACGAGATAATATACAGATTGATTTATCACAATGTTCTGTGTTCGCATCATACCAAGATTACTCATTACACGAATATATCTCTCCAATCTCTATACGTTCCCTCGATAAAAGTTCATTCAGAACAACTTAAGTTCATACATTTGTTTGGGTCTGGTTATCTTGGTGAAGTTTATAAGAAAAAATTCTAGTTCGACCAGTAATTGTCCCCTATTATGCATATCGCACAATGTATATGTTTGAAACATATAAAATGTATACCTTGTGCAACTTTCGACATGAGAATATCGAATATTAGTATACATTAACAAAGATGCAACAGAATAAGATTTGACAATACATGCAATATGTTAGCAATGGAGGTACCTGTCACCTATTATTTATGGTCACTGTTCGTTTTATTTATACTTTAGAGCAAGTGTGTATGTGGTGGCAGATGTCATTTTTTGTTCGTGATTGGCTCTGCAGTACTAGTTGTCTTCACTGAAGTAGGGAGGGTTATTTTTCTGTTTCCCAATGGATCTGCAGACTGCATGGGCTGGACAAACACGAAAAAAAGACCGACGCGCAGAAACAATTCGCTCCTTTTTGGCCTTTTTTATAGTAATCGTTTTGGTCGGATTGAAATCTAGATGTACGATGGGTACAAATAGGCATGGAATGGGTTACCTTGTTTATGGTATTAGTCGTATTGGCTTCGATCAGTGCATTACAGATTTTCATGAGTCATGTGTGCACATTGCACAGATATCTGCAGAATACTTAAAAGGATTATGGGTAATGTATGCATATGCGGGAAAAACAAACTGCTGTAAGGAGCACTGACTTTGCCCTCATATCTTCATCCCATTTTGCACTGAAGAAGTTTCACATGGCTCTCATATTTCATATATACTCTTTCTAAATATATGGTGATGCAACATGAGTAGAAATAACTGGGGTTAACTAAGTTTGGTAGTCAATATAGCAGGTTTACCATCAAACTGACGCAAAATTTGTTTCAAATTTGTCTAGTAAAAACCGTTGGCCCAGTTGTCGATTAGGCTTACAAGTTACACAAAACATGATAAGATACTGTGAATGGTGCAAATAAACAACGTGCGATATGCCAAATACCAAATGCAAACAATACAAGCGAACAAAAGGGCCTGTATGCACTCTAATAGCCCGATATTTTGCCTAAAATCAGGCTCACATGTGCGAACGGTGTGTTTTTGACGTACCTAGTAGGCAGTGATGTAGATAATAGCCGGTTACCGGTCATAACGCCCAGCTATAACTTATAAGTATAACAGTTGTGGGACCGGCTTAGGAAAGTACTCAAACCTGACGATCATTGAACAAATTCTAAGGTTGGAAAATTAAATATGAGTTGCCCGGAAGTTCTAATAGCAAGTAAAATACCCAAAGTGTAAACAAAAAGATAAATTAATTCATAATTATTTGGAAAACATTTGACGATTACGCAGTAAAACAAGACTGGCCACGCTATCGCTAGCGAAAGCCTTCGAACTAGTTTCATAACGACCGGACGTTGAAGGAAGCGCGAAGCGAAGTGTGAGGTCAATGTGACGTCTCATGATGATGTATGATGCATCAACATGACGTTTACGTAGAGTAGCACTAAATGTTTTCTAAACTTCAGTGGAAAGAAATTTTGTCGATCAGACACTGACTATGTTTAAATTCTTAAAACATCTGAGAAAACTGAAGAGGGGAAGCAAAATGTGACACTGACAGACAAGCCAGACGTACGGCACATGTACAGAAGGCGAGGCACACCCTCTGGTGCAAACTGGACAATTATCGTGCGTGTCACGTATAAGGCATCAGATGTAATACATGTAGCTAACCAAATGTTCTTGTACTGCAGTCTTTCTTGTAACAGGTATTGGAAATTGTCAGAAACCTGATGATTTTATGACTGAATAAGTTTCGATAAAGAATTCTCATACTTTCAGTTAAATTATCTGATGGCCGGGAAGCAAGACATTTTTGAAACATTTAGTGCAACATTTGATACTGATGATAAGCGACGTTGATGACGGGTACAGTGATATAATCCATTAACAAATCTAACGTTGGCAACTCTTTTATTTCTGTAATGATCCTCACATCTCAAAGAGAACTGTCTGTGTTGTACACATAGATCATACATCACTGCCTAGTCTAGTTCCTATAGCTGCCGACTGTTCTCTACGATCTCTAGCTCTGTGCATGTTGTGGAGATGAACGAAACGCGAACTAACTAGACTACAAGTACAATCATGGAGGCATCAGAACATATTTGTTTCATTCGAATTTGAGAGTTGAGTAATCGTATTGAATTCTTTCCAGAAATCGTTTCCACGTGTTTTGGCACTATCCGGCACTAACCCTCGTCATGTAAATGACATAGACTGACATCGTAGTCAAACATACGGAGAGAGAGAGAGAGAGAGAGAGAGAGAGAGAGAGAGAGAGAGAGAGAGAGAGAGAGAGAGAGAGAGAGAGAGAGAGAGAGAGAGAGAGAGAGAGAGAGAGAGAGAGAGAGAGAGAGAGAGAGAGAGAGAGAGAGAGAGAGAGAGAGAGAGAGACCAAACTAGAGTCGGTACTCACCCCACCACGACATATGCATGTTTGTGATTTTGAAACGATAAAGAATGTTAATATGAATATTGGGACGATTGGAAATCGGACGATGTGAATCGTAATCGAATATCTCAGTCCATCCACAATATATGTTGTGTTGACTTAGGCGATCCCAGAAACCATTCTTAGTTTACCCCTTTCACATATATTATCAACCATGCTAATATTTTGAAACAAATCTCGATTAACAGATAATTTATCGCTTGAAAGATGGCGACGTCCATACATACCTCCCCCCCCCGGCTGCACATATTTTAATATCCAATTATACATTACCCCCTCCCCATACACGTCAGAGAAGTACAGTATGGTACACTATATGACACACTGTAAACTAACAGTGGAAATCAACTTCAGTGTCCATACATATCAGACATAGAGATTTCTTTACAAATGGATGTGGGCTCATTGGGCTGTAACCTGTACTTGGAAAAACTTAACCAGCAGAGTTTTCTTTTTGAATCCTATTTCTTGACAGAAACGGCACCCCCCTTCGATAACTAGTGGGGAGGGTGTGTCCCCCTCCCACAGTAGGCAATTTTTTGAAAAATAAGGACATGTAGGAGGCCATTTAGCGGCATAATATTTCAAACCATACACATTATTGGAAGCCATAAAGTACTTGAAAATTGTCTTCAATACCCAAATTGTACTCTCATTAAATTATTCTACAACTGTATTACCTACACTTTAACTAATACATAGATATTTTGGCAGACACACACATTCGTTTGGCCAATGGCTGCCTAATAATTAAATGTATGGTAGGTAAATGAAGTGAACAATTTTGCAAAGTACAAGGTAAACGACTGATCCTGTGGTTTGAATGTTCAACAAAGTCTCCACACAGAGAGATAGAGCAAGAGAGAAGGAGACATACGGAGACGAGAGAGAGAGAGAGAGAGAGAGAGAGAGAGAGAGAGAGAGAGAGAGAGAGAGAGAGAGAGAGAGAGAGAGAGAGAGAGAGAGAGAGAGAGAGAGAGGCATACACTTACACAAATGTAAATTTACTTGGTAAACAACTGCTCCTGAGGTTTAATTTTGGTTCAAATCATGAGCAGAATATTCGGGGGCCCTTTCAGACCATCACAATTGTCATGCCCCCCTCCCTTTGAACCTCAATTTTGTTCATGCCCCCCCCCCCGTAAATTCTGACTCCAGCATAATTTCAAGATTATTCCGAGCTCGGTATTACAGGCATTCGACTAGAGTCTTTATACCTCAAAGATATACAACAGTCCATTTCTGTACAAGGCATATCAGAAACCAAACATTTGCAGTGTGGAGTGCCACAAAACCCTGTGCTTGGTCCACTCTTACACGCGCTATGCTGTCTATACACATCACCACTTGGAAAGCTAATCCGACATCACAATCTCAATATGCAACAACATGCAGACGACAACCAGATTTACCAATATATTTCCCAATCACATACGTCAACTACAGTAACTAAGATGGAAACTGTTGCACATTATATTAAAAGACCCAAAATAAGCTAGTTTAATGATGGCAAAACCGAGGTCCTCCTTATCACGTCTCAGTTCAAGAGGTTTCCTCGTCTCATGAACCACATCAACATTGGATCGTCTTCTGTGCAGTTAGTGGATTCAGCATGTACCATTTGTGTAACAATTGATGACCGTTATAACCTCAAGAAGCACATCTCGTTGACATGTAGATCAGTTCTTTTTCACCTCCGAACAATAGGTCGCATCATTGACAGTGGAGGGGGCCCCTCCACTGTCTATGGTCGCATACGCCAGTATCTTACAAACGGAGTTTGTCAGAACCTTGGTCATGCACTGATATCATCGAAACCTGACTACTGAATGGCCCTTCTGTATGGGCTGCCAGCTAAAAACATTGTCCCTCTCCAACGTGCCCAAAATACAGCAGCTAGGATTGTGTCAGGTACAAAGAAAACAGATCACGTCACACCGGTTCTTTCAATAACACAGTTTAGTTAGAAATCACACTGGCGTCAAGTGCAGTTACATAATATACCAGTAGGTAGGGCCTACATGTACATGTAGTCTCAGGTCACTACATTGTGGTCTGAGATGTAGTTTACACCACTATGACCTAAGGACTTGAACCAGGGCTGAGGAGAAGTGGTCTGAGGTTAAATTTTTGCAGCTCTCGTTCAGCAATCTCAAAACATTTCAGCCTACTTCCCGTAATGAACACTTGTCAAGCATTTTTGTAGCTCCCATACTCAAAGACTACATATATATGTTTATATACGACTCAAAATATAACACTGAAATTTACTTTGAACACGTTCAGTTTCAGTAGACGTATTAAAACCCCAAATCTCCACCGTATAATTTAATATCGGTAATAGTTTACAGTCAAAAACTTTTAAATTTAGTTTTGACTAGGGGGTCCCAAGTTTTGCAAGTTGACTCATGACCGCAATCATTGCTTTACTCGCTTGAGCTGCAAGCGCTAAATACCATAGACCACTGCTTGACATAATCACGCCTAGATATTCATAAAAAGCGAACAACGTCGAGTTTATGACCACCAATAACCACTTTTCAATTTTCTTAAGAATTTCATCTCTTAGTAAATACAATAATTTTAGTTTTGACATACATGTAATTTACTTTCAAAAGACAATGTTAGAAACCCCTACCCCATTGATTCCTGTGGGAACATGCCTTTCGTGAAGAAAAATGGTTACATAACATGTCTACAAGAATTGTTGGAGAATGTCTATGTAGAATGCCACACTGATCCCATATCCACACCTTGAGTTTTATTTTTATTGTTCTTCAATGATCTCCTTCAAAGTAATAGTCTGGATGCCAATATGGTTTCTAACTAAACCACGTCTAGCCAAAAGCCCCTCAAATAGCACAAAAAGTTGTTCACCCAATCAGTGAAACCTAAATGTTTTGGTGATGTAAACAGTATATAAGTAGCATCATGAGCTGACAAATGTACCACATTTGAACATTACTGTCCCAATAAACACTAACTTTATGAGGGACTGTGTTATTGGTTAGAGTTTTGTGATTTATTAACAAAGACATGATGTTAATGACTGCGTGGGTGGCTGTAAATGAATTTTAAATTGCATCTCATGCATTTCAAGACTTCTAGAGTAACGACTCTGACTATACTGTGAGTGGAGGTGTAAATGGCAATGATACAGTATAGGAACTAGACTATCAAAGTAATTACCTTGTCCAAAAGACTACAGTCGGATATTAATCTCACCATTAATGCCTGAATTTATGTCTATCAAGGCGGATCTGATAAAATCATGGAAATCGAGAAACTTTCATCACTTTGGACTTGAGCATTGAATACATTTGTGAAGTACTCAGACCATGATTCATGGTTTTTTTTAGAGGTTAATTCCACTAGATCGTCCACTAAATCGTCCACGAAAACAAATACATTCTATCATTCCACCATGTCACTCAACAACGCGCATCACATCCGGGTACCAGTTCTTCTGTGAGTTCGAATTCTATCACTTGAATTTCCGTTATTTAGTCGTCTGAAGATCGCATTCAAGCGTGAAACTCTGAGTAACGGCCTCCGTGCCATAACTTGTGTACTTTGTGTAAATACAGCTCTACTTCTCAGTATTGAGCACTTTTCCTTCAGTTTATGACTCTTATATATATATATGTCAAATGTCAAATGCTTCGAGCGTATTTTACTTTGTCAAAACCCACAAAAACATTCACACCTTGACCCATACCAATTTACATATTAAAGTAATAGAGGTACTGATAATGCAACTCTCACATTACTTCACGATGCGTATACACATCTTGAAAAACCAAGTTCATTTGTAAGACTATTGGTTATTGATTTTTCATCAGTCGTTAACAGAAGTCAACCAAACATGATGGCTCATAAACTTAGTTATTTAAACGTTAACCCCAAACTCATCCTCTGGATAATGGATTTTCTTGTCAACCTTTCCCAGTTTGTTCGCTACCAAAAATTAAATTCAGCCTTCCATTCATTCAACATTTAGGGGTGCCCCACAGAGCACGATACTCTCACACAAACTATTTACACTTTACACAAATGACTGCTCATCAGGTACCGATACAAATCCACTTATCAAATATTCCGATAACTCTGCATTAGTTGACCTGTCAAATTCTGACCGTAGTTATTTGGATGAAGTTGATAGGTTTGTTACTTGGTGAAAACTACTTGGACGAAAGGTCGACTTCAGGAAGAACCCTAAAGTAGTGCCCGACCTTTTTATTGACAATGTTAAAGTTCAACAGGTGACTATATATATATATATATATATATATATATATATATATATATATATATATATATATATATATATATATATATATATATATATATATATATATATATGAACAGTCTTGACACAGATTTCATTAACAAGAAATGTCAATCTAGAGTTTACTGTCTACAACAATTGAGGGGCCTAAAATTTTGTAAATGCCAAGGTATTACAGACATTCTATCGGAGTTTTGAGTCGGTTTAACATTTTCTTTTTTGTGCTGGTTTGGTAGTCTAGGGACTAGCTACAAGAGTGTCTTGAACAAAATTGTAAATGTGTTTAGTAAAGTATTGAGTGAAAAGCAGACTAATTTGAATGAAATGTTTACATCTCGTGTACAAAACAAAGCTGGGAAAATGGTAAATGACAAAGGCCACATTATGTCCCAACACTTTGAACTCCTGCCATCAGGGAGACGATTTCGTGTCCCTAAATTCAGAACAGTCAGAACCAAATCAAGTTTTGTGCCCACTTCAACTAAATTTTAAACCAAACTAAATAATTCTATTTCAAAGACATCTGCTCTGCATTCCAGATTGGAAGAACAGCGTTTTTTATTGTCTTTTTTAAGTTGATGACCATTTCTGGCAAGACTTCACTCACAATTTTCGCGATTTTACTGATTTTTCTTCTTTATTTAAAAGGTTTAGGGTCGGCACCGGATTTCTAGAATGGAAGCGTTTGGGGAGTTATGTGTGATTTATTAGTTGAGAAAGGTTCAAAGACAATAAATATCGCCGGAAGGTGGCACTTGCCGTTCCAGTGAGGAACGACTAGTGCCACCACGGTAGTACTCGACAATTCGATGGACCACGGCCAAGTCCGCCATTCACAATTTTCAAATCACTTGAAATAAAGCAATCTGGCAAAACTCGCCCATGTGCATTTACAATCTTGTCGCAACTAATTCTAGTAGGTAAAACCATAGACCCTCCACCCTGTCTATGGTAAAACCTAGTCGCATTCATAACTTTCATCGAGGGTAAGGTAATTTTAGTCATCAACTTCTATAAAGTCCAAAATGAAATGATAAAACATGTACATTTTGGAAATTATCCCATGTATAATGCCAGATTATAAAGTGACAAAGAGTGGTTCATCTGAGTGGAATAGCTTAACCTCTTGACGATTTATAAACAATGGGAAATAGGCAGCTATCTCGATGTTCATTTTAACCTATTTTCATATGTACCCAGAGAATATGTTCAGAACTGGTATCCAAATTACCAAGATCACGTTTTTCATATTTACTGATATGCCGCTTTAGTTATGGCCGGTTTTGTGAGATGTTTTGCATGCACAATGTAAACCACAGACAAGGCATGTAAACTTCTACTTGCAAACCCGTCTATTTCAGGCTTGGCCTCTTACCACTCTTGGAGGAATTGTACTGACTCCTCCAAGACCACGTCTGACATAGTGGCCCGAAACCCATAGTCTATCGCGAGTATATTGTCTACCCTTCAAGAGACACACATTCTCTGCCAGTCACCCTTTTAAAAATACGCTTGTTAAACGTCTGCTCCTGGAGTTAAATTTGGTTCAACTCATGAGCAACATATTTATACGTGACTCCGGGCCCCTTTCAGACAACCCGAATTTTCACGCACGCCCCAATTCGTTTTTCCCGTGACAACAATTTTCTCCTGAGCCTCCCCCTACCCTAATCTAGTTCCTGGCGACCGTGTTCCAATTTTACACTACATCTTTACATATTACGTATAGTCAAAGTCATTACTCTCGTTGCCGGTGTGTTGGCAATTATATATATATATATATAATATCCATAATCACAACATATTTCCTGCTCAAAGAAGAACTGTTTCAGCTTATTCCATTTCGATATAAACAGAGTCCAGGGATAAAATACCCATGTACTACTCCTTATATTACTGGCAAGGTAATGTCAACCGTAAAATAATCCAAGCACCAGCGTCCCTAAAATCCTTGAAACAGTGTCGATATTACAGTATTTTGCTGACACTTACTACTTTCTGTAACTGGTCTATATTTGTGATATCATGGTAAATATGCTTGGAATTTATGGCCTAACAAACCAGACATTACGTAGACTTGAATATATTAGTACTTTAGACATCAGTGGGGGTCACACTTGGTCATTGAAACTATATTGACCGACCAAAATTCTAAACATCACGGATAAATAATTTGATATCGAAATGTATGTACGGAGATTCAGGTTTTTAGACCACGTGGCTTTGACATGACATCATCAGCTAAATTTGCAATACAAAAGTAACGTAAAACATGGATGTATCTAGTAGGGAGCAAAGTCCGCATGTCTGTATGGATGTTTGAAGATTTACTATCGGTATATGGGAGGCATAGAGGGAGATATTTGAATAGCGTTATTTAACGTTACATAATTCATAACTGACTACTAAACTACCGTCAAGAGGGTTGTTTTTGCTTCCATTTATCTGTATTAAGTTTTTTAAATGCAGTGATGGTGACTGCCAATGCCGATAGTGAAAATATGGCCCGCACATTCTGAAGATTTTTGTATCATACAAGTTCAATGTTGTAGCAGAGAATGTGATTTATATTTATAACTCAGTAGAATGGGTACCGGTACTGATGCGAGGGATGTGAACCAACCTTTGACTTTGTGTTGCGTGCTTTTTAATATCACCGTGTGTGTGTGTGTGTGTGTGTGTGTGTGTGTTGTTTGTTTGTTTGTTTGTTTGTAATGTAGATTCGTCATTGATATACTGCTACTAGATCAGACCGTGGGTTATACTTCCATGATCAGAACATGACCAGACACAACTCTCCACGGCACCATTTTGGTTTTGCAACTTTGATTACTTTGTTTTGAATAGCTTTTGTCAAGTTCTTGACTTTCCTGATATGACAATAAAGCAAGGGCGGCGAAATATTATTATAGTAGTCCTTCAAAAAACAAGACAATTTTGAAACTTTTAGTAGAAAATGTTAGTGAAGACACAGTTTACCCGCATAAATTAACTAACAAAAGACAAAAGAAATGTACACATGGTTCATTTTCTAGGTGTCGACCTCATGAATATGCACCAAGATTTAGAACCGAGTCAGCTTTAAATACGTTCACACCTCCAAATCTGGTCTGGACAATATTGTCTGGGCTTAGTCACCCTTTTATGCGGACTACAGAGCGGCCCTGGTGCGGACTATTTCTGCCACCGATTAATGCCTGAAAGTCAAGGGAAAGAAAGGAGAGTGGCATATGCTGAGGTTGTGTACAACCAGCAACCCATAACATTTTAGCAATCTACAGTTCTACCTCAGTATGGCTATTAGCCATGCTAGGTAGTTACTATAATGATTAATATAATGGTTGTCTTGGTAAAAGTTGTCGACCCCCCCCCCCCAAAAAAAAAAAAAAAAAAAAAAAAAGATCAACAAAACATTCCATGATATTGAAAGCGCTTCTGGCATGTAATTCCATAGAACAGTTTCCTGTAGGGAATGGCAGCGATTTCATTCAAACTCAAAGACAGAGATGTTGCTAACCAACGTGAACAGCCATAAAAAATTGTATGTGAATGAGTATGACTCTGAGATCCCGCTAACGGTTTCATTGTTGTCGGTCTAACCAGATACACTGGAGAACTTCACTGTCTATGATCTAATCGTATTGCTCAGTGTGAAAACTGTACAAAGCGTTACTATTTTGGCGTTGTATTTTCGCACATTTTTGGTTCACAAGGGTCCAATAATTTAAGCTTGAGTTAGGAAATAGGCCTGTTAAAAAAATTGTGTTGTTCCGATTAGGCCAAGTAATAGAATAGGTGGGGTAGATAGATTTATTTTATTTCATTTTATCATATATTTGTTTTCATGTGCGAGTGTCTAATTCTGGTTTTCCATTTTTTCCAAATGGTCTCTGTGTTATTGGCTTCTTTCCATTAGATGTACAACCATTACAGATTGGAGGAACAGTTTTATATTGTCTTTTTAAGTTGATGTCAGTTTCTGCATCCACTATGTCTCGTGAGACTTCACAATTGTTGCGATTTTGTTATTTTTTCAAGAACACGTAAAAAAGTTAAGGGTCGGCAGTGAAAAACTAGGTGGGTCGGGTAACAGAAACCAAACAGTTATTTTTTAGGCCTAAGGCATAACGTAGCATATAAATCTACCCAACCTGCGCAAGCAAGATCTGCATCGGTCAATGTAATATTTACATGGTCTATTACAATTTTATAAAGTGTACCATTGTATATGCTTGTGCGAGACGTAAAAAAACATCATGCCGTCTAATTGTATGAAACGATTTAGTCACTATGGTTTTGAAGTCAGTGAGATAATGTTTGTGAAGTACCCGGTATCGTGATGTTATCGCTTGTATAGAAAAACCATCACTGAGGCAATATCTCACTTTTATCATCATTCATTTTTAAAGTCTTCAATCGTGCCAATTAAAAATATCGATACTGCAGTCATTTATGTGACTTTTTTTCCAAAAATGTTTATCGTGCATCTCGATTATATTTTTTTTCGTCTTCGTAACATCTTTTTTTTTTAATTGTGCCAAAAGTAGTAGCTACCACATATAGAACAGTGGAAAAATACAGAATGAGACTCAGAAATGTAAAATCATTTACTTCAATGTCCAAAATGCGGACATCAGAAAATGATGCATGCACGTTGTGATGGACTCGTGATTAGCTCTAGTCCAGATGCCAATTAGTATCTAACTAAACCATAGACAGTAGAGAGGGTCCTCTCTATTTTCTATGACTAAACCAAGTTTAGTGAGTGGAGGTGTAAATGGTAACGATACTGTTTAGGAACACGGTGATAGGAACTAGACGAGATTAGCACTGACAACACACGCTCCGCGAACTCCAGCAAAGAGGCCTGGTGGGGTATATAAAGACTTGTCAGAGTTGTCGGAGCTACTGTGCATGTACATATAAGTTCCACGTATTCTCAATTTATTTCGTGCTGGATAGAAAACAGTCAGTATAGTCCTTGTGTTCTCCAGTGTATAGCTGATGGATTGGATAGTGAGAGTCATGATATGTGTGATACATTGTAGTTTATACACCAGAACTGAATTTTAGACTGATCCCGTCGGCATCTTCAGAGAAAGCATCAAGCGGGTACCACAATAAACTGAAAACGTAACGACTATAAGCATAACTATAAGTTTTAATTTACATGGAACTACGGTCATATTTGATAAGCTTATCGCCCACTTCCACATATGGTCTCATACCCCTTGGTCAGCGAACAGCCAATCATGTTCATGTCCGGACATACGAGTTATAAATGGGGCGGTCATATGGGTTAAGTTAGGGTGGAATATAATATATGGAAAAAGTCTGATTGACACTGGCTGTGATGGGTAGTAGAGCATTTTTTAATTGTCAAAAACAGGGTTGGGGGCCGAATGATATGATTCAAAACGTCATGATTTTCTGGTATATCTTTGTTGTCATGTTGTGTGTCCAGTTGAGGATGGCTGTCTTTGACTGGCAAGTTAAGCTACAACAGTAAGTGACTGACTTTGAAAGCAAAGAAAGTGGAAGAACATTGGTGTTAGTTAAAAAACTATTGTTATTAAAGATAAACAAGTAAACACAGCAAAACAATTGAGAGTCGGTACGGAAAGGAACAGATGACCACAGGAAGGTGTTCAGCTGTTCTTCATTGTTCTTTGCAATTTGACGACCGGGCGAGGCCTTGAGTAAGTCCAGAAGTTCGAGCAGTCAGTACGTCGCCATTGATAAGGCCGAATGTTTTTGGCAGTATATTAGGTTGTCATTGAGTAGCTAGCTGTTTATTAGTCTATCAGCTAGCCCTCGGATGTTCTTCCGATAAAATACGACACACAGCCGAACAACGCTATCGAGGATGGAACATCCGTGTTCGGGCAAGCCCTCACATGCGAACTTCGTTCGCTTATAAGTTATAGTTATAGCATCGAAAGAAAGCCCGAACGTCTAACAGCAAGACTAGCTGTTTATCAGTAAGCTTAAGTCTCGACAAACGTTTGTAGTCGTTTACGTGTGAGCCATTCACTGGTAATGACTGACATTTTTCCCTACTTGGTCGCAACCTCACCTACAAATTAATTGTATATGGTATTAATTGTATTAACTGTCATACTCTACTGCTTTTCTACCACTAAGACTGTGCCCTGGCGTAAGGACAAGCAATGTGCATTGTCAAAAGTGATTCTCACGTGACCCCTTCACAGGTGGCAAGAAATGAACAGAAATCAATAAACCCATACCTTGATTGACATTACCCACTATACAAAGAAGAAGTTGAAATAATTGAACTTGAAATGCCTTTTGCAGGCCGATAATGTAGGACAAAGAGGACGTAGTGCTGTTACTTTCTACTACGCAAAAACCACAGACAACTAACACAACAACACTGTAATACTTATGCCGGTAGGATTTAAATAGATTGCTGTGTGAAAATTTCAGCTAATGACCAATTTGCACTTCAGTAAAATTGGTATCGCTGAAACGCGATACAAAAAATACAAATAATACCTCTACCTATTGGTTTTGTTAAAAACAGAATGTCATCTTTGCATGGAAGATGGTATGTCGGCAACTTAAAGCTAAAAAAATGACAATATAAAACGAAGTGAGGGCAGTTAACAATCACCACATTGTAAGTGTCAAAGGGATGACACCTTCCTATAACCCCCACCTTGCTTGCTACGAAGTTCACAACCTTGTAGATAATCTTTGAAGTTTCGCAGTTGTACTTCTAAGAGGGTGAGGGACTGGTATGTGAGTAATGGTCAACAATAGCAACACAGATTCAAAACTGATAACTTTGAATATTCGAGGTAGCCTACCTCCATTTTTGAACAAACCATGGAGGTAGGAACATTAACACGTCTTTTCTACCTCCATGAACAAACCGATGTGTCTTTAATGGGCAACCGTCCTTGAATCATCAACTATACACTCACAGTCGCAGTTTTCAAACAGACTTTATTTGATTTTCGGATACCGGCTCAGCGAACAACCCTCGCTGTTTTCTTCGGATATATTGTCATGCTCAGGCATTCGTACAAAAGATTCAACACTAATGTTGTGGTATATCGGTTTTGCGAGAACTAATAATATCGGCGATCACATACTAGTAGTTGTCAGTGTTTTCGCTAAAGCAAAATACACGGAGATGGTTCAAAATCACTTGACTATCATTTCACTCTTATTTAAATCTACAAATATCTCATTAATATTTTCTCCCAGCTTACTTCAAACTATATGACATTTTCCATGAAAAAAAGGTGCGTATCTGGAGCAAAGAAGTGTTTCAGATATCAGAGTGTTCACGTTTGTGTGACCAAGACATAGACTGGCAAGCGACGCCATGAATTGTGATCGAATCCCAGGGTCGGATCGGCAGTAGATCAGTGTTCATGATAATTCATTTGCGTGTTCAATTACTAAGTCATCGATGTAGGGTTATAAATTCAGTGACTACACCATCAACAAAGTTACTTCTTACTATAAATCCTGTTGAAAAAGACCCTAGGAAAATGTCTAAGCAACAATGACGGGTGTTACTTTTTTGCAGTGTTTACCCAAGTAGTAATCGTCGAATAACGTGACCCTGGCTGAAAACTGCGACAGTGAATGTACCATAAATTCCCAAAACAGACTGACCAGAACAGATATATTGACACAAAAAAGTGTGCAAATTTACATCTTGTGACATGTTTGGTTGGGGTCACCTCCATCGGCTAATGGTCGAAATCGTCATTGTAAAATATTTTTAATTACCCTCAACTACAAATCAGCGTATCATTGACGATCATTTCAATCGTAAGTGTTTAGAACTGATTCAGAAGTAAAACGTAGAATTATTGATGACAATGGTATGCAAAGTTTTGTTGTTTAACAATCATCAGCGATTTGGCATGTTTGCACAAACCACAGATACTTGTTAGTGCATACACTTTTGATACTTCTATTCTATAAGGTAAAGGCTAAATTTAAAAAGACATGATCCCAGTATTAACTTTTTTGTTGCGGCTATATTTCCTAAGTGAGGTGTGCCAAAGAAAGTATTCCCATGATACTTTGCGCCAGTGCGACTTTTTGACATTGTACGTTCGACGTTCCCAATGAGTAAATGAAATTGTATCGAGAAGTCTATTCATATTTGTTTATGACAGCAAGATATTTTCAATTTTCTGTTTTTGGTCATTTTTGGGGTCAAAAACTGTCATTTGTTTTGTAAATAAAAGAATTCAAAGTAAAAATGAATGACAGCCGCAAAACTAATCGAGTGAATGGGCTGACATTTGGTGTGCAGGTATGTTAGAGTATCTGGATGAAGAATTCTTCAAGAAAAATTGAAGATGACATTGATATGCAAATACGTCTAAAACGTTCTGTGTAGTATCATATTATAGCCATGTTATTTTACAATACTCGTGAGAAAGTAGAATTTATTGGTGAAGTAAAGTTGCTCATACACCTAAGAAAATTTGACTACACTTGAATACATAATGAGCAAATGAAATGATCACAACAATCACATATCTTTGTAATATTATGACTATACAAGATCTAATACAGGGACGAATGGGGTACTTATCAAATAATGCCCTCCGTAACTCAGAAATAAATGTAGAGGCGCTGTACCATGCAGTTACGATCAGCGGTTTTGAACTATGGAGGTAGGAAGGAAGGAGGTAGGAAGGATTATAGTCCTACCACCATTTCTGAACAAAATCGTTGTCCTTGAATTGGAATGGTATGCTTTTAATACAAAAGTTGCACAAAAATATGTTCTTGCTTTCAAAAGTTTTAGAATTAACACCATGATTTCACCGTCGCCCATACTGAGGTTTTCCTGCATCTATTGCTATGGATTTTGTTGGTGGGACTTTGCTGTACTGTATGAACACTTGTTCAGACTCATGCCACTAAACCACAATTGCAAAAAAACCGTAAAGACACGAAGTATCGTTTTGCACAACGTTCGGCTTGAAGCAGGCTTGAAGGGTAACCATGCATGACAGTGAATAGATGTTTAGAGCCCCATTCACACCTAAAACAAAAAGCGATTCTAGTCTGTTCCTATTATAGTGGTCTGAGGTTCAGATCAAAGTGCCACATTCATCCACAACATAAAATCATAGACCCTAGACGACTGGCGTACCCAGTTAAATCCGATACACAGTTTGTAAAAGTCAGTTTTAAACCATAATTACTACACCTCTTTATCTTCTCGGCAAGAACATGCAGTTCTGCAATCCAACGTGAGGACCTCTCACCAACTTTCAGATCACTTCACATTGGGAACGTTGGTGAGAGTTCTACTAATATAATTCTGACTGAGGCAAAAAATATAGCCTTTCCGAGTTAAAATCCGAGGTTTAAATCCTGATATCTGAAAATTCCTAATCAACCCAGATTACATTGAATAAAAAATAAGTCTAACCAACAATTTATGATTGTTCAGTCCCGAAACTTGCTATTATCCATACACTGTATACAAAGCTAAATACACGGTGATTGGTGTATCGCACTCCTTGAATGAGTGAGTCGGAAAAAAAATAGGTAGACTCACTTGTCATAAATCGATTTATAAATCCACAACGGCACTGTGACAACTAAAGCAGTCCCTTTACAGACCATTTTCCTTTAGAAGTAGGCTAAAACAATACTGAACGACAGGCAGTCCAAGGTATGCAAAACCATAAGCGAGCGCGTACTCACGATGCTAGATTAACACACCATTTTACCTGCGCATTGCAGACGCACAGTAAAAAGACCAGTTTTCAACATTAATGCAGGAAATACAAAGCTAACAATTTAAAATTGTATAAAATGTAAGAAAACAAAAAACAGGCGACAGTCAGAGCAGGCATGAACTTCGATTTACAATACCATTATTATGTTCTTGCATTTTGGGGCTAATGAAGTCATAGAGACTTGAGTGGGCAAGTTTCATCACAGTTAGTATAATCAATGGCACCGTGATAATTCTGACTTTCACTTGAAACTGGACCAGAACCGTCTAGGTCGGACGAGTCGTCATCATCATCAATTCAACGGCGACGCCACCAAATATACACCGTGAATTCATCTTCGGTGGCATCGATTTGAACAATCATGTCTGTCATTGTTGTCCTCTTTGACTAACATCGAATGTATTTATCATTGTAGAATGTAGACCTTTACGCTGTTTGACCGACTATTGAAGTATAACCCACATAGGTGATATTTCATTGACCTACATGGAAATGCTTGTAAATACTTTTTGCAAATAGTAGTAGCTCAGACCACTCTAGTATTTTAGTGGTCTGAGGTAGTAGTAAGAATTTTTGCTAACGTTTACATGCTAGCGTAGTTGTACATGTACGTATACATGTCAGTTCGTATATATGTACATGTCAACTGACATGTACATTAAATGTAGCTCTCATCATATCATACATGTGTGTAACCCTTTTCTTCTGCACCCTCCCCCTCCGCCTTCATGTGGTCAAACACAGACAACTAACTAACTAACTAGTGTACACGCCTTGAATCACATGCAAGCGAGATAGATTTGAATATTCATTTGTTTACTGCCCGGTTATCGGGGTGAACTCATGAATATATTCTGAACTAAATGCAAATGTATTCAAATCACTTCCGACTCGCAATCTGAACTATTTTTCAGATCGAGTATAATCCGATTAGACAGGCGCTAATGGGAAAGTACAGAAACGTCCACCTCATCAGCATAAAAGTACAGAATTGAACTCAATCTGAACTATAGTACGGAAAATGACGTATTCTGTACTAAAATCTCTACTAGTGTTGGACTTGTGATTAGAAGTTCAAAGAGGTCCTTGGTTGATTATTAAAATCAAACAGGCAGAATTGTTTCTTCTTCGATTCTGGTGATTAGAACTATTGTTGTTATGGTTATACTTATCAGTTGTTTATTCGTATAGTAATACCAGATTCAAACTGAATCCCTTCCGTAATGGCAAAGTCTTTAGATTTTCGTTCCTATTTACAATTACTGTTGGAATGCAACATAACATATGCGATTAAGTATGTTACCAAATTTAAATGAATTTGAAGAGTGCATTGTTAAGATATGGCCTAATTACTGAAAATCGTAAATAATGCAAATGAGTCATGAAAACTAAAAGCTGCATCAACAAGCTTTTCAGAACATGATTAGTCATGTTTGAAGTATGTACCGAATTACATTGAGATTGAAGGATGCATTTTAAACATATTGCTGAATTACTGAATATGGTATCACTTACAAATCCTGCTGATTGTTCCAATTAAGTCAGAGTTACTATCTGTAAAAAACATAATATCACTATAGTAAATAAAAATCCATCTCAGTTCCTTGTATATTGAATTTTGGTTCAGGCACACATTCTATAATTTACACAAAGATTTTTTTTTTTTTTTTTTTTTTTTTTATTTATTTCATAACCAAAATGAAAGAACAATTACAAAGTCAAACAAGGGAAAGAAAGTAAAGCTAAACAAACTTGACATAACAGCAGAAACATTATTTACACAAAGATATACACTTGTAGCTTTCAAATATTTAACTTAAACCAAATGCCACAATTCTTGTACCGTAAACGCAAATAGATGGAAGCGATTAAGATCCGAATCGCAAAGTTGGATGGATTTTCTGCTAAATTATGCCTTACCTGCCAAAAAATCAGTCATTTCCTAACTCCTACATTAATTACGAAGCGGCAAGCCATCACGACCCAAGAAATGTTCAGTGGTAAAAACCCCATCAAAATCGCGAAAGTAGTAACGCATGCAGAATTTTGAAACGGGTAAGTACGCCAACATCTTGCTCAAGTTTTCAACGTGATCTCGTCTATTTGAGTTTGCCCAGCAGGATTCAAGCATCGGAACGAAAAAAGGCACAAAAACAAGAAAAAGCCCTCAATATCAAACCAAACACTACAATTATTGCAGCGAGGACTTTTGTAGCCATGGCGACGTAAAATTACTTTATAGTCAATTTATTGCTAATATTTAACCACGTAGACTTGAATGGGGTGTTAATTCTTTAGTTACCAGCATTTCTCTGATTTCTGGTAAGCCTAGGTTTCACGGCTGGTTCTTCGCTGGACGGAGAAGGAAGGGCGACTTACTCTATATGCAAGCAGGACTAGTACGACGAAGGATTTGTAAACAATCGACAAAACCGTCAAACTACTGTGTTGCAAACACTTCAAATCTGCCTCACAATCAATCGAACTAATGTAGCACATTGTACGCTATTACCCTCAGATACTTACCGTTATATTAAATTAAACATGGGAACAGATTTGTCAGATGCTACGCAATCTACGGGTGGTGTCGTCAACTAGGCTGTGCTATGCAAGTCTCCATGTTGACCTTCACGTAGTTCGTTTGCTTGCTTTTTCAATTTCTCCAGTGTGCGCAGCTGCCAATGTAACGCTCATCCTGATTGGCGAAAGCGCAAGATTCAAACGGGGTTGTCTATTTACATGGTCATCAGAGTGTGAGGCGGCAATCACCCGGAGCAAAACAAATGACACAAAACGATGGAAATTGAGGTAAACAAAGACATCTAGCCGCTTTCACCACAGCAGATTTTAATCAGATTGGGTGCAGCATAACTAACATACAGGACAAAATTTACACATTCTAAGAAAAGCACTCACTAAAAACTACAAACACAACTTCAAACACTTCCTCATACATAACGTCAATAAATACTACCATTGCAGGAGTTATTTAGAAACGCCTGTGATCAGAACATCGTTTTATCAGTGGTGGACAATGAAAAATGCCTTTGAAAGTGCCGAAAATTGTCTACTTGTTATCACTGTCAAACATCGATACAAAACAAGAGCGGGCCCCTCTGATGTAGGTTCACTCTAGCTGCAATAATTGTAGCGTTTGATGTGATTTTGAGGGTTTTTCGTTCCGAAGTTTAACCCGAATCAAACCCTACAATTCCTCTAACGCAAACGCAATAGACGAGACCTCATTGAAAACGTGAGCGAGGTGTCAGTGTACCGCCCGTTTCAAAATGCTGCATGCCTTGCTATATTTGCCGATTTTGACGGAATTGGGGTACCTCTGAAGACTTCTTGGGTCTTGAAGGCTCCGTAATTAATGTTAGCGTTAGGAAATGACCGATATGTTGCCAGGTAAGGCGTAATTTAGCAGAAAAATCCGCCCAACTTTGCGATTCAGATCTGAATCGGTTCACATCAAACGCTACAATTATTGCAGCTAGGTTCACTCGACTCTCGTATCAGTTTGTTTATGTCTATGATACTGTGATATATCAATCATATTTTGGCAACTTCTTTGCTTGCTGGAAATCTGAAAGTGTTGCAATTTTCTGTTTCCTACTTTTCTCAAATCCTTCAGGTGTGCCATATGGTCGCGGGTAGGCTTGATCATCGGTACTTCGCGTTTCATTTTTATCACCAAAAAAGAATGTTCGCTTAATGTTCTTCGCATGAGCTCTTTGGTAATGGATATTCTCATTAGTTGAATCTTCTGCCTTTGGTGTTTTTTTTTATATTTTATTTTTTAGAAAAGCCCCTTTCCTATGTATTGTTTAGGTTGAATTGAATTCTTGTTATGGGGCCGTGCAAGATTACATACAATTGTTGCTGACTTGGTCTATAATTTGCAATGTTGAGAAGATCATGTTTTTTACTCGTCTGTGTGTGTATATTACTGTTTCCTGACGCCTGCCATGGCAGGTACTTTTATCTTCAATACATTTGGCAATAAAATCTTCAGCATCAATGTCCAGCATTTGTTTATGGCCTTCTGGTACCATTACACGTCTTTTCTTTAATCTTTCTGCTTCAATGAGAAATTCAGCCTTTCTCTTTATAGCTTTCTTCTTTTTCTCTTATTTTGTCACTGGAAGGATACATGACTCAGTATTTTTCAATGTTTCCTCCAAACTGTCAATACGGTTGTGTATTCGACCAAGCTGGACTTTTGTCCAACTGTCTTTCTTTTTTTCATGCATGTTTTTAAAACTTGCAATCTTTTTCGAGACATCACACTTTTTTAGCTTGCACTATAAAGAGTCCTTGTAAGCATTTGATATGCACGTAGAATGCCCTGGTTCCCGGTTGATCACCAAAGTCAAGCTACGCGTGAATAGTATTTGGATTTGGATAGGATACCATCTTGGAATACCACGTGCTGTAAGCGTTCCTCTTTGTCACTCTCAACTTTGGTTTTGGCTACCATCTTTATTTTGGACTTTTAAAAATCTGCAAATGCCTACGGCCATACCAGGTAGAATACCCTGGTACCCGTTTGATCATCACAGCTAAGCTACGTCTGGCGTGATTAGTACTTGCATGGGAGACCGCCTGGGAATGCCACGTGCTGTAAGCAATCATTTTTGTCACTCTCAAATTTGGTCTTGGCTGCCATTTGTATTATGCTCTATAACATGTCCCTTTCAACACTTGCGATTGATAGGCATTAAAGTTAGGCGTTAAGACAAGGGAATTTCCTTCAAAGATGTACAGTTATATTTTAAAAGAGAATGTATTTTGTGTTTCAGATGAGATCTTAAGAGAGTGATGCTCTGACCAAAACCAGCTAAAGATGCAATTAAAATGACGTATGGTCTTATTCATAAAATATTCAAATATCAGTTCGAACTAAACGTGAAAATTTTACACAAAACACATTTTTTTTGTAATCATTCGACTCTTAATTCTAAAATCTTCATCAAAATGCACCATACTGCTGTATTAGTGTTCTTATTTAACGCATATCGATTACAGTTCTCGGTATATATCTTCAATGTATGATTTAGTTTCACAATTCAAGGTCTTCGTCAGACCCAATTCTGTTACGGCGAGACACCTGAAAACAACAAAACAAGGGCAAGTTAATGACCTACGAATTGAATAGCAACATTTCTTCATTATCTCATTGTTTTAAAGATTATAAACTTGGCCTTGTCGTAAGTGGTTATTCTCTGATTTGAAACAATTGGCCTTCAACTCTCGCTTAGCCATCTGAATGTATGATTTTGCTTTTCATGAGTTGTCGTCCAGAAATTTGGACGCAAATTCTTTCTTGATTTTAAATCTACCCGTTTTTCTAAAATATTCACGTCATGTGAATATTTTAAAGAATATGCCTCAGGAAACAGCATTGACAGGTCGAAGAGAAAACATTTTCTTCGTGATGTCATAGTAACGCAAAGCAAAAGATGGTTGCATAGTTGGTATACAAACAACTCTTCATAGAAGATACAGTACCCCACAAATACTTGCTACGTGAAAATTATTCTACAAGTAAGTTTGAATATCTTGGGTGTTAAGAAAATCTAAGCGTGTGGTAAGAGGACATATTGGACGAAATCAACCAGCGAAGGTCCTCAGCCGGCATTATTGGACACTCAAAATTCACTGAATATACTTACGTTTTGAAAGATTGCATTGATTGTATCCCCTCGTACACGAGCATCATGTTTCCTTGACCATTAATACATTCACTGACTCGAAGCTGTTAAAATACCAAGAATTGGGAGATTGTACATGTTAATTACTGGTCGATGCTAATGAACATTGTTATTGTTTACTTTGCTAATGAAACATACAATGGGCTTGTAAAACAATAACTATATAATCATTGCAGTTATACTAACCTCAACATTGGTTCCACAAAAGCCAAGAAATATAAAGGCTCCCTGTAAAATTATTCGAAAAAACAGTAGTCTTAATTTTCACAAATGCAGCAGAAGAAAGTAAGCTGTCCATGAATAAAAGAACGGATAGAGTTGTTGGTTGTGTCTGTGTAAAAGTATAACATTACAATGTATACAAATCACCCTCTGTAAGATACGAGACACTACCAAGAGGAAAATCTTGCTATCTCTCCTATTGAGGTAGGCACACCGCAACACTTATTTCGATTTTACAATATGCGTTTACTTTTAGCGCGTCTTTTGTAAATTTTCGTTGTTTCTCTACTGGGCAAGACGTATTTATCAACTTGCAAGCAAAGTTAAGTCGAAATCAAGTTTTCTGACAGTTTGAGTCTAAGGCGGAATTTTCTTGAAGATGTATGGAAGAAAAATAACAAACTGCTTACTTGCCAATTCGTTTACGAGCTTTCACCTATAATTAAAGAAAATAATTTTCATACAAACCAGAACAAAAATCATTCCTGCAAATATATATCCATACAACAGGTCATCGTTCACGGTCATCATTTGTCCAAATGTAAAGGTCAAGGTCAAAGTAGGAAACAAGAGGCTGATGGCCAATAGATCTCCCCTAAAGTAATAACAAACGGTTTATATTTGTCATGGTGCATAAGGGTTAAGGCACTTAAATGGTTTATTTCATAACTGATGAAATGTAGCAAGAAACTGCTATCTTGGTATTTTAGTGTAGAATATGCATTTTCTTTATTGGTTTCTGTGTGATTGTATCAAACGTAGATGGTGAACGGTAACTTTAAGGATTGAATTAATTTGTGATCTGCAAATAAGCAAGATGGCGGTTTTCTGAAGTCATTCTACGTGCATTTTAAAAGTCTTTGTGGACATTGAGGCATCATGTACAACATAATACTGTGGGGTAAGCACTAAAAGTAAATAGTTGCTGCAACCTACCATAGTCGTTCTTTCTCAAAACCTACAAACTCGTCCTTCAACATTCCAAATATTCTGTGGGTCATGGTAAGTAATACCACTGTCACCTTATAAAGGAGAACAAACAGAACAATGTAATTTTGTTGCAGATTACTTTATATCAATATCTAAACAAAGTTGTGGGGTTCTAAAGATGTAATATACCTGTTCATGAATTGATTGTATGAGGAGCCATGTACGAGTTGTGATGTTTCAATCTATGGGGCAGCAACAGATATATGTGCACACTGTGTGGGACGTAGTGATTTTTACTTCTGTTTACACACTAATTATTTACATCCACGCAAGATACCAAACGTATTGTACATTTTCTGGCCTTTTGCATTTTATAAAGGCAAAATCCTTCAAGTTATGGTTATCTCTTTCAAAACTTACTCTTTACAAGTGAAAACACCGCAAAACTAAAATTGTTATCCAAGGTTTTTTGACATATTGCACTTTTAACAGCAAAATACCAAACAAGTGAAACCAAAAATCAGAAGGTGTTAAGTAGAACAACATAGTAAGTTGTTTTATTCATTTAACATCCAACGTGAATACTCATTTCTTGTCCATTATATGATATGACCATTTAATTTTTAAATTGAATAGTATTACACAATTAAAAGTTTAGTCACATTTGATTGTACAGATTCCAAGTCTCTCTTAAGAATGCATGGTTTTGCTTTCCATCTAGATCTCGTGCGTTTAGACTACATCTTGGGTACGGTAAACAAGTCTACAAACCTATGTCCAACTAACAAAACTGTCACACCAACAGATTCTTACCCAAAAGACGAAGAAGGGGACAGCCACCACAATAATTACCATGTTATTATCAATTAACATCAAACACCTGAAATGATCAAACATGTCAATCATTCATTACTCGATATTTGTACATCCATGACTCAACTCTCAACTGAAACGTTTTCCCTGCATTAATATCAAGTGTAAAACAACATATAAGATTAACATATGGCCATTCCACATTGTAGTGAATTTGTAAAGGATGTTGTAAGCTAACATACAGCAAAAACATTGAGTGTAATAGGAGTTCCACAACTGTGATTATCTATTATAGCTCTGAGATTTAGACATCCTATGACATTTATGTTTACTCTCTAGTCATTCTATGACTAACTTGTGCTTTACACTGCTTACATTGTTACAGATTGATTACTCACAGATTGATTACATTAAAAGATACTATACACATGGCTGAAATAATTGTATAATGTTACCGTGTAATTTTGTACTTGAGGTGGATGCTATAAATGATTGTGGCAAACGGGGAAAATGATATAGTCGGATGTTACGAGTTGTACTTTTTAAGCAATTAAAAAACAAACAGTGGTATGCAAAACGATCGAAGTGAAACATAGGATAAAAACACCCGAAATGTTTCATAACAAGACAACTTTAGTCAGAATAAACAAACCAAATACAATAAAACTTGTTATAATATATGAAATAAGAATAGTTCAGTTCTGAATATATAAATATTGACATTTAACCAAATCTCAAGCGAAGGTTATAACTCTAGTGACATCAGTTATTAAAGACATACATGGTAATGCAATTATGTATGATAAAGCCAATGATGACGTACCCAGTCCCGGTGTTGTGTTGAATGACGTCACTGGCATGTAATATTTCGTCGACAACTACCATAATCAAAGGAACAATCCAGCCTGCAGTGGCGTACCATAATCTTAGGATAATGAGAATAAGAATGATAAATAATTCAGTTGCCATTGGATATAGTTTTTATTATTTAGATAAGCTGACGGTGGTGGTAGTGATTGCTGATGATGGCGTTGGTGGTTGTTGTGGTGGTAGTGATGATGATGATGATGATGATGATGATGATGATGATGATGATGATGATGATGATGATGATCGTAACAGCATTAGCGGTGGAGATGACAACAATATCGATATTCTTGAAAATGCATCATTTTCAAAAATAACCCCACTTAAAGTAAAATGACTAAAATTTGTCAGAATAAAATGGAAACAGCATTGCTCAAGTAGAAGTGTTTTTAGAGAAAAGATACGACATACGTAAATTTAGGGGGGAGGGGGAATCACATACTAACCTGCCTCTTGTGGTTTGGCATATGAAGAACTTCACCTTCACAAATACTTGTATAGTTTGACATAGCATCCACACACTATTACTGATCATGACAAAGTTCAAGAGTGAAGATACTCCTTTGCAGATCTATAGAAAACATAGACGTAAATTTTTCAATGAATTTACCATTTACTTAACAGTTTACGTATAACCATAGACCATCAGTATGTTGACTATATGTTCATCATGCGATATCATGTTTCAGGGAATAATATTTCTTTATTGTACATGCTGTTTCTGTTATCCAATGCCGTTCTGAGTGGGAACGTCACTCAATGAAGTATATTTACTTTATTTCATCAACTTTTAGTTCTGAAGAATCTTATCATGATTGCATAACTCATACATTTGCACAATTACCAAGAAACATTACATTGAAAAGTTATTTCACCTTGTTCTCACACTGTGTCCACTGTCACCTCATAGGACTTATTGGCAGACATACATTTTTATTAGATGCACACTGAATATTCGTGATTATTTATCTAAAGGTAATGAACACTTTGGAGTTATGAATATTCAGTGTGCATCTAATAGTTATGTAGGTCTGTTAAGTCCCATGAGGCAACAGTGGGGCAGTGTAAGTACACTATTTGAATAGGAATGTGATCACTGTCACTGGACACACATTTGAATTTGTTTTCAGCAAGGAGTGTTTTAACCTGACATATAGATGGGGGTATTAAATATGATAACTCACGTCACTCTGCTCCTGGTACAATTCACCGAATATTACCCCGATAGGTAACAAAGCGTACGACAACGTTGCATTCAACATCACAAAATAACGATCAATGTTGATGCTGGAACAAAAGGCAGGGAATTATTATACGGAGTACAATATGGATATCCAGTAGCAATGCCGATTTGTACTTGAAAGAAGAACCATGCTAAACATATATACATGATGCAATAAGACATACGGTTATCGGATAACACATTAGTATAATTGTACATAGGAAATATAGTTGTCCTAGGAATAGTACATCAGGAATTGACCTATTCTTGTCAACAGTACTAAAAACACAATAATTTCTAAGTTTTCCAAAATCACCGCACCGACCATCACCCCTCCTCCTTCCTCCCAATTTATGACATCAATGTCCATTATGGTAACATGTAACACAAACAAAGCTCTCGTAATACGGTCTACTGACAGAGTGTAAATAATATTACAACCCTAAACACTGAAGTAAAGCACTTTCACTTTTTGCCACACTCATTTATATTGCTGAAATCAAGTGTAAAAGTATACTCTTTCAATTGCTTTAATTATAAGCCTAGTATGTGACATTTCTATCATAGTCATTTTGTAAACAGTGTGTTCTGCTAACTAGATCTAGACAGTGTTTTCTGGCATCTATGTTTACACTCTAGCCATTGAGACTATTTACTTACAGTTAGCATTGTTCACATTGAGAGATACCACGTACTGGGATGATGAATAGAGCCATTCAAATATAGACTTTTACACATGATGTGAATGCTATTAATTAACAATTATACAGTGGAAATGCTTTTACTTGAGTCTTATGGGGTTGTAAATCTAGCTGTGTAAATTTACTTACTGTGCCAAACAGATCAAAATCACTGACGCAAAGATCAGGAAGGTGGATATTGCGCTGCTGATAATCATAATGTATCTTCGAGCTTCTATATAAAATGGCTGTACATAAGAAGGAAAAGAAGAAGTTTGGTAATAAAGATTTTTTTTTTTTTTTTTTTAAAGTACCTTCTGCATGTGTGCATCTATAATTCCCTCTTTATTATTCCTTTTATCTAACTTTCCAACTTGGAGCCAGAATTTAATAATTTAAAACAGTCACAAAACTTGGCTGATAATTAAAATGAAGTACATCTTCCACATAAAAAAAACAATTATTTAACAATTGCTACAAAACAGCTTTAGCGTGTTTTCTTACTTCGTTATTGACACTTACCACCGGTTCTTTTCCCATCGTCATGGTAACCAAGAACGAGGCCATGCGATTACACTCACATGTAATGAAACTGCTGTCGTCGTTACTTGATACAAATTCACAGTCATCGTTACTAATCATTCTAAAAATAAATAAAGTACAGATATTTCAGAAACTAAGATATTTGAAGTAGTAAGCAAACACAACACGGCATACCTGACCAAAATACTACCAAACCAAACTGACCATAGACTTTCAATTAGGCAGCATGGCCTTTTTCACGTCCCACACACAAGGGTTTTGTTGTTACAAATTACCTAAAACAAACAGAACACAATCACTGATGGACCGCAGGAATATAAAGGTATACAGTTCACAACTCAACATCACTGCCTGGGTGAACAGGGAAGATTCAAACACAGAACTGTTCATTTGTGTTCATAGTGAAACACATGTAAAATGTAACATATCATGTACGTGCGCGTTATCAGTGCCTGTATTTTGTTTGTGTAATTTGTAACAAGTTGTGTGTGAGATGTAAACACCACTGTCCTGCCAAATTTAAACTCTATAGTCTTTATGGTTTGGAAGTAAACGTTGTGAAATAACTACAGTGAAAGGTCACTGGAATTTTGTCAGTTAAGACAGATAATATAAATTATTTAGCTTACAGATTAATCCTTATTAACCTATTACTTTAATACAGATTCAATTATTGAAATCGGTGAATCAGTAAATCTTGATCCGTAATAAGTAATAAACAACTGTGGTTTCAACCTACACTTGTCACAGCTGGGTTTGCGAAGTCAACATTCCATATAGAGCATTTTCTTACCTATCAGTACTATCAAAGTTGATATATCCACAATGGGGATCGTATCCTTCCTGTACTCAAAACAACAGAGAGAGAGAGAGAGAGAGAGAGAGAGAGAGAGAGAGAGAGAGAGAGAGAGAGAGAGAGAGAGAGAGAGAGAGAGAGAGAGAGAGAGAGAGAGAGAGAGAGAGAGAGAGAGAGAGAGATGATAAATGCAGTTAAAAGGTATACTTAAACTCAATTCTTGGATAAATCAGAAAATGATTCATTTTTCATTGTCTAGTTCTTTAGATACTGATGTCTGAAATGTATGTACAGAAAGTCGAGCAAACCTACCATGTGACTTGCAAAGGCTCAGAGTATATCATAGGAGAAAACAACATTCTAAAGTACTTTCCAACTAATATATATATATATATATATATATATATATATATATATATATATATACTATATATATTCCTTACCTATATATATATATATATATATATATATATATATATATATATATATATATATATATATATATATATATATATATATATATATATATATATATATATATATATATATATAACTCGGTGAGTATCAATCTGCTAAGACAGTGCTCTATACCGCAGTGGCAGAGCGTAATAGTTTTGGTAGTACTGGAACTCTTTCTTGGGTGTAACTCGGAGTTTCACGCATATTGCGATCATCAGACACTCAGTGTCTGATGATCGCAATATGCGTGAAACTCCGAGTTACACCCAAGAAAGAGTTCCAGTACTACCAAAACTATATATATATATATATATATATATATATATATATATATATATATATATATATATATATATACTATATATATTCCTTACCTTTAAACTTCGAAACTTCAGTGTTACACGCTCCTTCAATTGCTTTGAATCGATCAATTCATAGGCCTTGACAGAAATAACGGGTGTGTTTATCTTCACTATTTTAGCAGTAGCAGTGAGGGAAGTAACCCATGTTTTCAACCTGTTCAATGCAAAATGTGAGAATAATAATACTTACCGTATAAAGTACTGTACATCAAAGAAATATATCTAGTGTTTCAGGCATTTTGCCATTAGATCTATCATTGTGACTGTGCAGAAAGTCAATACCCTTTGGAGACAATATGCAGTCTTTTCGTAAAAATATCTTTACTTGCCGACTGACCAGTATGAGGTAAATGGAAATATTATGATGGTAGTTATCATAGATTTCAAATATCCTTAACCATATTCTAAGATTACTGGTTTGACGCATGATATATTTTGTTCTGGACATGACTACATGTTACCTTATTAGGAGATTGTACGTGACAGTGACTTAGCAATTCTACTGCAAACTGTTTGCCTAAAGCTGTACTTCATTCTCATCGGTGCGTACTGTTTATTAGAACTGGTATCAAATACTATCGTAGAGTATTATCTTCTCTAGATTGTCATTCTCTTAGTTACCCTTAATCAACGAAAGTGAATTCTTTCACTTACTTAGGTCCATCATCTTTATCTGGCAAAACATTTTCCGGATCGAAGTGTACAATCGTTTGTACGACAATTGTGGCATCTGAAAAAAAATAAGATATTATGTTAAACATGTCCTGTATTTTGTTCATTATTTTTTTTAACCGTTATCTTTATGTGTAAAACTTATCAAAAACACTAGAATTTTGATCTAATCAGACGTATACAAGTAGCATAGTCTTTCAAGCGTCATATTGTACTTTACAACGGGTAACGGATAACCGAAGCGTTTCAGTATACTTGCCCCATTCACTTAGAAAGTTCATATCAGGTGTAAAATAACAATGTATTGACTACCTTAATTATCAGCACAGTATGTGGTCCCTCTAAATGTAATCTATCTGTAAATAATGTTTACTCATTGGAAATGGTGGATCCTAGCTGATTGCTAATAATAAAATGTGTCTATACCCTAGTTGAAGTTGTGTTTTGTCTGTCCGCGACAGTGTTTACAAATTGCCTATTTTTAGAGCGGCTGCTACTGGGCTGATAATCTAGTTCCTGATGGACCGTATTTCGTACTATATTATCTTCATACTATACTGTCTAGTCAATCCCATTACTCAAGGTGTTAATTTAACTGTGGTTCAACCCCATGGTGGGCGAAGCGTAAACGGTGCATGTCAGTAGTAATTCATTACAAATTGACAGGCTGTCATCATTCTTCTCATGTTTCTAGAATCGATATGATATGCAAATGTCCAACCAGGACTCAACCTCCGCCACCTCCAGTCTGTTTAAACTAAAATCATATGGGGACACAACAACGTCATCATGTTTATATGAATGATGTAGGGGGGGGGGAGCACAGAATGCTGTGGGAGAGCAACGGTATTGACTAACCGGTATAGTATGAAGATAATGTAGCACTGAATATGGTTCGTCAGGAACTAGACTACTGATGGGCTGATAGTCAAACACTATTATTTTACACCTGATATGAACATTCTAAGTAAATAGGACAAGTAAGTGAAACACTTTAGTTGTCTGTTATGCGTTTGTGTGGTGGGGGAATTCGTGTATTTTTGTTGAATCATACAATCAAGGTATAATAGACCTAAAGCTTGAACAACAATTACTTAGACGTTCCCTACACTTTACCTCTCTAAAATATATGCAAAGATATTGATGTCAACAGCAATACATTAAACAGACAAAAAACTAGTTACAAATGGGTTCATGTGGGTCTACAACATTATAAAATCGGTTGATACGTACTCGAGAAGTTGATGGTTGGCATATAAATCGTGGATCGATTAGTATATGTGGACATATCGTTGTCAGGGATCGCCCTTTTCTTCCTGGTTTGTCCGCTAAACTTAGGAACGGCTATATATTCTGATGTATTTGGGAATAGAGAGACTTCATAGTCTGTGTAATAGAAAATCAACGTGTTATTGAATGAAATACATTAGATTTTGCATGATTACAAATAAAGTACGATTGGATTCTAGATTTTGCACAACACATAGTAGTGACATAGTACGTCATGTAAGTAATGGAAATCAGGTTATCCACAAACACAGGTACGAACTAGATCTAATGGTGCAACACGTATTGGTAAGCTAACAGTGGACATGGATGTAATTGTAATTATAACCAGTGTTGGCACGTCTCTGATCTGATAGCAACTTTTCCTCAAGTAGCAGGACATACAACCAACTTCAAGAGCCATTTTCTCTGAACTGTAGACTGACTTTTACAACAATTCTGAACCCACGTTCAGCTGATACCAAATAAAAACATTATCATGACTCAACCATACTGTCAAATAATACTTACAAAACATCAATATACGCAGCTTTAAAATATGTCTATCTTTCACTTAACAAGTACATACGGAAAACTTCAGTACTGTCCATTTTCTGTTCTGAAAGTTACATATTTGACACTTTAATATGTAAATGCCTCACCAATGTTCTTAGCAGAATAATGTAATTCAATCAAGTGACTGGTGACAAACTCATGTGCGGTGTCTCCTAAGTCTTCAAGTGACTTTATAATCCGTAGAGATCCACTATGCGAACCAAGGCCCTGATAAGCAATAATACAAAAGAAAGGCGTTATCGAAAAGGTTAAACAAAGATTTACTTTCAATATGGTGTTACATGTTGTCGGTACCATTTCATTGTCTTTGTGGTGTATTTATTTCTATGTTTTAGACAAACCCATGGAATGTAAACATAGGCCCTCTACAATTTAATAGCAAAATGTAAACATAACAAGCGAAGGACAAAACTTCATCTTTCAATTTTACATTCACTGAATCAGTATAAGTAAACAATGTACATGTACATGTAGATTCATTTATATCGCCATTTTGGCATAACTTTTGCAAACAGTTACTGTCACTAGAATGTATGTTATTCACTAGTTAAAATTTACTCTAATTACTTTCCAGTGCATTTGGAGCAACCAAGAGAGAGTTTGAAATCTGGGGATCACAAGTGACATCAGTCATTAATGTTCTATTGTCATATATGCCCTCCGGAAAAGAATATCCAGTCATATTAAGTGAGGTATGTATTAATAACACAAGTACCTAATTAATTTCAGTTGATAGTGGTATTACTAGACATTTTTTTAGCACAACTGAACTGAAGGTTCAGTAGTGCAATAGGCGTCACTAAGTGTCTGTCTGTGTGGATGTGTGTGTGTGTGTGTGTGTGTAAACAACTTAAAGTCAAAAACTGCTGGACTGATTGCTTTGATATTTGATATTTCTGCAAGGATAACAGGGATTTTAGACAAGTGAACAAACATTTAAAAAATATATACAAATGAACCTAGCACAGTTGAACAGTGGTATACTGTATGTGTGTGTAAATGACTTCAAAAAGTCGAAAACAGCCCAGACTGACTATTCTCCTTTCATTGTTTGTGTTATGTAGAACAAAAGTGGTATAACCGAGAAAAAATCAACTGCATCAAGTCATCGTCCTCACAAGAAAACACATATGGAACATAAGAAAATCTCACAGGTCATTGGCCAAGCTGTCAGTATTGCAGAAAAGTCTGTATTTGAAACAGATGATTATAAGATTGTGTACCATGTTTCTCTCATGAGCTTACAGAAGGTAATTATCACTCGGACACACATTGCAAAGAGCACCCTGAAGAAAATTAAGGAGGGCTGTCTGGCGAAAGAAAAAGTTGCAGCATCACCTTCCAAAGTTGCGTCATCTCCTTCAGATGTTGAGTCGTCTCCTTTTAAAGTTGCGCCATCTCCTTCAGATGTTGAGCCATCTCCTCAACCTGTTGAACTGTCACCTTCACATGTGGTTGAAGCACCCTTTCCCCTTGACTGCCACCCTGTCAAAATGTTTATTAGTTTGTACATACCAATTTTAACTCTGGTGAAACTTTGTAATTTTATTCACCAACCTACTGTAAAAGATGTACCAAGAACACAAAAAGGAAAATCAAAACCAATCTTTAAACTTCCAAGAAAAAGGAAGCAACATGAAACAACTCCCGCAAAGAAAAAAAGAAAACCTAGGTGATTCTAGTCTCTTTGCTAAGAGAGCGCTAGCAGAGCTATAGAGCTAGATGGACTGTCTTATTTTTTGAGCATTGTCCATCTACTTTTATGCTCTGCTGTCGAAGACAGTCAGTGCAGCTTTAGGTATAGGTTGATGTCAGACCTTTGTCCACCCGTCATCCCTCCGTTAACTTTTTGTATTTCAATCTTCGCCCAAACTACTAGGCCTATTGAGCTGACATTGGGTGTGAAGGTGTCTTTAAATGCCCAGATCAAATTTTGTTCAAGAGAATTTAAATGGGTCATGAATATGCAAATTAGGTCTAAAATAACTCTAAATAGCATCACCAAATATACTTGACCTATTGTGTTGAAATTTGGTGTGAAGGTGTTTTATAGTGCCCACATCTAAGTTTATACTTGAAAATTTGCCTTGTAGTAAATATACAAATTAGGTCTAAAGTACAACTTTTTGTTAAAAATACTCATAAACTACTGAATGTTGGTGTGAAGATGTCTAAAAATAACCAGGTCTAAATTTGTTCAAGAGAATTTGACCTGATCATAAATTTGCAAAGTAAGGCTAAATGTCAACCTTCAACATCACACACACACATACGTACGTATGTACATACATACATACACACATACACACACACACACATACATACACACATACATACATACATACATACATACATACATACATACATACATACAAATATGCGTACGTACGTACATACATACATACATACACATACATACACACACATACATACATTCATACATACATACATACATACATACATACATACAGCCGTACATACATACATACGTATATACATACATACATACGTACATACATACATACACACACACACACATACATATATGCATACATACATGTACATTGTGTGTTTGTGTATGTTTGTAAGTCCATGGGGGGGGGGGGGGGCTATAGAAAAAAATCAAGAACTTGTAGGGGGGGGGGGTCGTAAATTTTTCCCCAATCAATTCGTGGTACAAAACATATATTTATTACTCTCAAACATACCTAGTTTGTAGGCATCATTTTTGTCAGGCTGCAAAGTGTTTGTCCTGTCACAATTTAGTAAATTGATTCGATCATCCGAACAAGTTGTTTCACAATCAATGCAGTCAGTCACATGATCTGTATAAAATAATGAAAGTACATGCGTGTCGTTAAAACATTTGCTAATAATAACTATATATAGTATCATCACATACAAAATGTACACCTATATATAAATTTACATGAGACATACATACATACATACATACATACATACATACATACATACATACATACAGACAGACAGACATGGTTAATTACAGACAAAGAAGAAAATTTACAACCGTTTTTTTTTTTGCACCGGGATTAAGTTTAAGCCCAGCCTCACAATTCAGTATTAAAGAAGACTACAGCCCTTAGAAGATTATTCTTTCTGAAATAATGGAATGTGTTTTCTGGTAGAAATTGTTCTAAAAGCACAGACTCACAATTTAACGAGACTTTGTTAAAAAGATGTTACCTTGTTGATAGACCTTCCACAAGGGTCTATGATTGTTTTAATAATGTAACAACCGTGTCTATTAAGGGAGTGTCCTGATTTTATTTCGGGGGGGGGCATAAATTTTTCCCAGTAAAATGTGGGGGGGGGGCTAAGCAAAAATTTCACAATTTTTTTTTTTTTTGGGGGGGGGGAGCATGGAAAAAAAAACATGATTACTTGACTTCTCTGTGAGGATGTGCAAGACTTGTTTCATCACTATCAGTATTATCATCAGTACATGAATTTTCTGAGCTATCAGTATCACAATTGTCTCCATCACTGCCGAGATCATGCATTACAGAAGTGTTACTTTCAGTCTCAGAGTCACAACTATCTGTTTCACTCATACCCATGATATTAGTTTTGGTGTTCCTATTATGTGTGTGGATATCATGTCTAATTTTTCTCATTTTCATTTTCTCTATTTTGATAATTAATGCTCATCAAGATATTTATCTAACTCTTTCATTTTCAAGAGTCTCGCTTCAACCAGTCATAGTCATTATATTTCTTGTTTTCTCTTTTTTTCTGTTGCTCTTCCCAATGATTTGATCTGATATTTTTGCCAAGTGAAATCCCCTAATACTGGAAATAGAAGTACAACTTGTCTATCAGTCAAAGTATAACAACAAGCACAAATCGTGATATAGTTAAATTATTTCAGTTTTTGACTATTCCTTCCAACAATAAAAATGTTCATTTTTACACTTGCATTGTTGACAAGCTGAGCAACACAAACCAACATTGGAACTAAAGTTGTATTCAATACATATCTAAGAAGTAGAACAGTTGTGAAGTATTTAAAGTATACCCGCATTGCCCAATGGAAATATATGTTGTTGTTGTTATTGTGCATGAAATGGTTACAAATGTATCTTCTTCTTTTTCAGTATAATGATTTACCCTGTAAAAGTTTATACACAGAAACTTTATAAGTTATTATGTGTATTTATTTATTTATTTTTTAGCACAACTGAACAAAGGTTCAGAGGTTCAAAGGCTATATGCAAGGTGCTGAGACAGTGTGTGTGTGTGTGTGTGTGTGTGTGTAAACGACTTAAAGTCCAAAAGAGATATTTTCATTTCCCTCATATCAATACATTTCATACAGTTGTTCAGAACCATTGGAGCTATTTTTAAATTTTATACATAGAAATTTTTAAGTTTTTTTAAGAGTATTAAGTTTTCGAAGTATTCATTGGGAGAGAAGGTTTGGCACTTTTCAATAAAGTGTTCTTGTTCATTGTGAGGTTTGTATTCTTTTGTAATTACACATATGCATGCATGCATACATACATACATACATACATACATACATACATACATACATACATACATACATACATACACGCATACACACATACACACATACATACATACATACATACATACATACACACATACACACATACACACATACATACATACATACATACATACATGCATACACACATGTGCATACATACACACACACATACGTGCGTGCATGCATACATACATACATACATACATACATACATACATAAACACACACATATATGTACATGTACATTGTGTGTTTGTGTATGTGTGCAAGTCTATGGGGGGGGCTATGAAAAAAAAATCAAGAACTTGCGGGGGGGGGGGGGCATACATTTTCCCCCAAGCTTTTGTAGGGGGGTGTATGAAAAAAAATACACAAGGAAAAGGGAAATCCTCCGGAGTCCCACTGGAAGTAAAATCTGGACACTCCCTATTCCCAACTACGTACGTGATTTACTTCCAAGGTCGAACAGGAATTCGCCAGCGTTACCACAGAGAATCGAGAAGCCTAGATATAGTGGATGAGGCAATTCGGAGCTGCTCGTCCATTCTATGAAATCTTCCTCGCCATGTTTACCCATGGTTATGTAATTGTCTGCTATGTTTATCCAAAACTGTCTCCATTCAGTCGGCGACAACCAGTTGTCCAGGCTCCACTACTCTACAACGGCACCGTACTCTAGGAGTACAGCGCGAGTGTTGGCGCATCCACCAATGATGATCGAATGCTCAGAATTCACACCAGGTACAGCGGATAGTGTTATGTATACAGCTCTCCATGCTCTGACCATAAACTGGGTGTACATAGTTGATGACCACTCGAAGATGAAATATTGTTTATTTGATTGTGCAGTCCAGAAATGCCAATAATTGGAAATTGCTGAAAACAATGGTATTCGAAATTCGTCAAATTTTCATTGAAACCATGGAGAAACATGAGAGTAAGTTGGATTATTGTCAAGTAACCAAGTAACAGATTGGTGTCACTCATACTTTAACTTTGCATTAATTTGTAGATTGCTAATCCCGAACAAACTCACGGTCTATTTACCCAATTAACACATTACGCAAAAACAAAATAAAATAATTTAGTTAAGTATATGTGGTGCTATAGTCTAGGTTTATAGAAGATCTGCAATATTTTTAGACTCATTTATTTCAGTTTTAAAATCAATGCAATTTCGAATATTTATATTTTGATTTTCATAACTACATCCTTACCAACAGATCTAGAACAAGTGGGTCCGAAGAGGCCTGCCGGGCAGATACACAGTCCATCAGTACAACTCCCACCATTTTCGCAATGTGGTACATAGTAATTGCCTACAACGGTAAAAAAAAAACGTGTACACGTACAGTTTAAAAAAAAAAAGATATTCAAAAGAGTTGTAAAGTATAAGACATGCGCCATACTGGCTACGTTACATATAAATTTTGACCTAATAATGCAAGTTCAGTATCAACTATATAAACGTACGGCGGATTTCAGACTTCGTAGCCATGCCAACGACAGCCTTGTTTATAGTCGGGCATGCACTTCACAGCAATGTCGCCCTCTGTGGCTGGACAACAGTCCGTCAAATTAAGGTGATTTTGACAGAACTCATCCCATTGTGTTATAAATACAAACGCATATAAATAGTACACATTAAAGCTTATTTGGGAATTAATAAGCATTAAGACAGCGTGACAGATATCATAACGCCATGATGAGAATATGTGACCGTTGAGAGCGCTGTTAGCTGCCAGCCTGACATTTATATTCAACGTGCATGAAAGGCAAAAATGGATAAGCCAGTAATAGACAACTGATTTCTACTCTCTGGGTGTGCTGTTTATATAGAGTGCAGACAATAGAGAAATATCATTACTATTGTCTATGTGCTGGTGGGTTGGTGCTGTGTGTGTGAAGGTGTTGGTTGTTATTGTGTGAGGTATTGGGTGCGGGTAAGTAGGTGTTGGCGGGTTGTTTCATGTCGGGCTTTGATGTTCCGTTAGTTAACGGGTTTAGTTTAGGTGATAGATGCTCTATTGAAGTTGGACAAATAAAACTTATTCTCGTGTCGGCATTTAGATATCAACTCAGTTCTTTTATTTAGTGTGGAGTATCTGTCTGCTTTAATAATAGTTAGTTTTTCGGTTAAACACATGTTGCATCGTTTTGTTTTATTGGTGTACGCTTGGGCTGTCTTGCTGATGGACCAGGGTACGGAAAAAGGCTCGTTGTTTCTTTTCAGTTTCCAAATGTGTTTTGATAGTTCTGTGCTGTTTTCGTGTTTTTCATGATTGAATGACTGTTTATGATTGGCGTATCTCTGTTTGAAGACTACAAACAGTGTATTAAACGGTGTTTTTTTAAATGTATATTAAACGACGCAAGCTCATCTCCGTAGCTTACAGTCTTGGTTACCCAGACTCTCGCCGTTGGGGCCACACCCGCCTAGCGCGAGAGTTGGCGCCATAAAGGAGTAGTACATGTCTGCATAAAGGATCAACACAGCCGCTTTCGAGATTTGGGATGGTTGCTTATTGGTCGAAAATGATTCCGACATTTCACTTTCAGCAACTCTGTATATATTAACGAAGATCATGGCATGAACTTGTCGACATTCTCTTTGCTGCGAGATTAAATAGCCAAAATACCGTAAGCAAGAGTTGCCAGAGTACAGTGTTTCCCCAGATCTAGACTCTAGCTCGCTGGTTGAGCCCTCAACGGCGAGAGTTTGGGTAAACCGAGATTACTGGTTTGGAAGCTCCAGTTTGTTCTTTCTCTAAATTAAACTGTGTGTCGTGTGTCAGCAGTTTGATTATCTTTGTTGACACGTTGGTATTAGATGTAATGAAAGGATAGGGATTTTCAAAGTCCAAAAACCATAAACTTTCAGAGTGTGGCCCTCGAAATATTACAACGCTGATTACAATGACAATGGACATTGAAACTTTTCATGAAGTAAAAACTCTTCTAATTGGGTACTTGTCTGTATCAATACATTAGTCACACTGAAAGAATATCATCATTTATTAATATTGTAATTAGTATGATACGTTCTAATTCTTATAATCTTCTACACTCTATAGACACATAAGTCGGTCTTTAGATGTCAACCCTAATGACTATGAAGTAGTCTTTTGTGTATAATAAAATTATTCAAACTAATTATTGTATCTTGCTAATCATTGTCAGCTTTATACTTCTGTTGCTAGTATCAATTACTCGTTTCGTTTAAAGAGCCGTCATTCAGTACAGTAGCTGCAACGAATATTGCACAACGTACCATTCTCGTACACATATGCCTCTATATAAACACTCGTAATCAACACCTCAATATCCTATACCAGCGCGCACACACACACACACACACACACACGCACGTACGTACGTACACACATATACACAATGTGTGTGTGTGTGTGTGCGCGCGCGCGCGCGCGCAAAACTACATATCCCTCCCGTCGTCCGCATTATTTGTCAAGGCCCATCTGCAAGCACATTTAGCCCTCTTAGACTCTGCAGCCACGCTGACTGGATGGATGGATGACAAAAATAAAGACATTTAAAGAAATCCATTGGGCCAAGCATTCCATACCCGGACAGTCACTAATGTAATAGTTTTTGATATATTTCAAATAATTAACGCATTAATTACAGGGGAACACAGTAACATGTATCTACTGTAACATAATATGTTTACCAACATGACCAGCAGTCATAAAAAAAAACTTATAAAAATGACAATACGTTTATCTAAGGACAGTCAAATGCAAGATATGTTTCATGACGGACCTCGTCATATCCAAGGATTGCACATTTTTTTATGAAATAAAAATTGTAACATAAATCAAAAACAGAAATAGGAACACTTATAATTTTTCCGCAAAATGTATTTCTTGGACATTGAAGACAGACATAACTTATTACATTCAAAAGTTTCGCCAAAACATTTTACTTAGCCATATGATATACCTTATAAGCAGCAAACTTAATTTCGTAAGTTTTTCCTTGATAATATTTTGATTTTCTCTATACTTACGGCAAACATCGGTGTATAAAAGATGAGCGTCTCCTTTAACGTCAAGATTACTAACATCCCATGCGAAGACGTTACCAGCACTAGAGCAGTCTACGCCAGCAATCTCCCCACCACTTAACGCCCAAGACCATATACTGAAATAAGCGATGACTCCGACAAAAGCTTGGTCTTGGTCATATGACCCCCTTACTATGTCCTGATCTTGTCCTAAGACCAAAGTCCCACCTGACGTTATAGTATTATCTGTTAGTAAGCCTGTACCACCATCAATAATACCACCATTGTCATAAATGTTCCACCTTCCATCTACAGTGGACCATGCGACACATATTCGATGCCAGTCAGTATCATATAGCTCTAAATTTGTAGTTCGTAGAGTTCCTTTGATTCTTAACTCTGGTGGCATAAGTAAGATTTCATTATTACGAGAACTGTCGATCGCATACGATACCATTGCCCTCGATCCCAAGTTACTGCTTTGTTGTATCCAAATACAAATCGTCACCTGTTTAAGTTCAGGTATAGAAGTGTGTACGGCTACACCGGTGTTCGTAGATGCCAACTCCAGTGTATTGTCTGCAGTAGAACCACTTGACGTTGTTTCTGAAAGAGGTAATGACAGTATGAGTAAATGATACACAACGAGGCACATTAGCACTGAGTTGTATATTCTCCTAATACCACACCTTCTTTTGTGGTGATGACTTCATGATATTCATTATACAACTTCATCCCCATCTTTTATTTTCACATAAACACCCCCTTTCACTCTCAAACCAGGTAAGAGTATAACAAGTACAGCTCGTTTCAAGGGACCGTTCAGCGGATCTATTTGTTGTATAAACCAATAGGAAACTGCACGTTACATATGCACTTTCAACAAGATTGAATTAATACAGTTTCTTGTGACAGTTTGTCTAAATGAAATAACTCCGCATTCGTACAAAACACTGCCTCAAACCTATACACGGGATTTCAATATACCGCTCAGCGGCACCCTTTTTGAAACAACCACGCAAAAATCAACAAGAAACTGCAACATGCTACACTTTAAATAGTAAGAACGAAATGTATTGCTACATTTAGTCTGAGTGAAATAAACAATTTAAGATTAACCTACTACAACAAGATGCAGACACACTGGCACCAATGTTTTGACGTCTGCATTTATTGTCTGCATGGTGGAACGTCGGTTTATTTCATATAAGACCAAATGTTGCAAATAACTATTCATTCAATACAGTTATCTTAAAATGCAGCATGTGCACTTTCTTATTAGTTTCTGCATGATTTAATTGTATCAAACAGAGTCACTGAACGGTATTTAGAAAGCCGTTGTATCATGTACCTTAAATACTATACGTGTAACGATCACTATCAAATTTAGAAGCATTTATTATACCCACCTATATTATCTGTACTGGTGGTATACCTAGCAATACACAAAACTGTGTAAGTAACAAACGCATGCCTGACACCCACAGACATCTTCCAACCTCTGGTTTCCATTATCGAAATGTATGCTATGCTTCTTCAAGCGAACTGGGCGCGAGCATACAGAAAGTGTACACGATAATAGAGACTAATGGCATCAAGCCTGCATGTCATCTGCTTGCGATAAATTTACTATTCATGGAGTTACATTTATGTTGTCAATGGTAACAAACATGTATAGAAAACTATAGTCTGTAGACTGTTAAGTGTGTTCCTGAGTATCCCTTTGATAAGCAAATTTTATTAATCAAAACGAACCTTTTAGAATTTTCTTTGATGAAAAACACTCCCGTATACAATCGTACCCTTTGTTGGAATTTTCCAGTAGTTCATTAATAATGCATTTTATTAATTCATGGGGAACCCAGAAATGTTTACTCAGCAGACCTTCATTCAACATACATATTTTCATGTTTTTTTAAAGACAAAGAGCAAATTACACGAAATATTGAAATCGTTTGTGAAAAAAAGAGAAAGTAAACTGCCCACATATACAAGAAAAATATGTAAATTTAAATGAGAATATAAAGTTTATTGAAAATATTAATCGTCCTAAATATAAATCTATATTTTTACTCATTTAACTTTATTCCATCATAGTAATCGTTCACATTATTTAAGACCTCTAGGATTTAGCGGTGTCGGGTTAGTTTGACACCTTCTAGTCTCCCAAAATGGGCTCCGTCCGTCCGTAATACATCATATATTTCGATTTCAATCAAATTTGAATCTTGAGCAAAAGCTTTGTTTTGAATCTGTCGTGATGTTGAAACTGTAAAGGTTTTAACTTGATTATTATTTCCAATCAGAAAACCACAATATATTCACTGAAAATTGTTAGAATACTATTTAGGCATTGTACATGTTAAAAAAAGTGGTTAATATTATACATAAATGGTACAGAAACAGGTTGAATCGTGATCGCCGTTGAGGGCGCTGACTGCGGGTGCGGACCCAAGAATCAATGTGCTTTTCTATATCGTGTGTACAACTACAAAAAAATATGAATGTAGGTAATGCAATACTGAAATGAGGAGTTGTGTGCAATATACAATTAAAAATACTATTGTGCCCAACAAAACATTTTTTTTTGAAAACTTTCCAGTCGCGAGTAGTGTAAGTCGGAGACTTTGTGTACGTCGTGAACAAGCAGCAACAACTACGCACAAAAATATATAAACTAGCTTGTGCCCCTTCCAAATGATAACGTTTCATTGTAGCGGCACGACTCGGTCGTCGTTACTAATCATCATGATGACTACCTTTGTGTCAGAGTCGATGGTCCATGACTGCAAATTAGCATCTACACAATTTAAGGCCAGATGAAAAATTGATTAAAAAATGTATTTCACATGGTATCATTTTTTTTTCAAGGACATAGCATGACCCTATTTGTTTTCAAAGGAAAAAAATTAGTTTGAAAATGACTGTTCATCAAATAAACTAGATACGTCAATCGCAAAAACGTTTTATGTTTACTATGTTGGGCTGATGAATTTTGTTAATCTATATTGTATTTTATGCTAAGAGTCGCCGTTGTAGGCGTGGTTATAAGCGCGCCCCCAACGACGAACTTTCAGTCTATCACGAATAGTAACTTGGATTTGCTACTGTTTACGAATACCATCATGCTAACAACGAGAAGAATGAGGCCGTCATAATTTGAACTATGTTTGAACTTTTGAAAATGCTTTCAAGTCTGCATGTAATTATCGAAGATAAGGCCTGTTATAACCTAAACCATCTGCCCAGATCAATGGATGTACTGTGCATCAGTGTGCAAATAGGAGAGGTAACCATTAGTCTGGGCGTCGTAGTACTTACTATTAAATGCATCCATGCCTTGACAAATAACAATTTCCCAAATCGCATATTCGCAGTGGAAAGAGATATCCTTTGATATAGCGGCGCTCTCCATAAAGACCTGGTATCTCATCACATTAAACCAAGCTCGCTTATAAAAAGTGACTATATTTTCTCTTTTCACTGTGAACTGAACCAAGAATCGGCTGTAGAGTATTATTCGGTGTGATTCTTTAGGAGATCATTAAATCACGATAAAGGTAAAATTGTGGACACATTTGCTGAGTACTAAAACTAAAATCCCGGACCTGACCTCCCCCCCCCCCCATTATTGAATGCTCCCTAAGAACTCATAGACTAAAACCTGTAGCACGATGGAATTGGGTTGGATGACATGTTACGTGATTCGTCAACATAAATGTGTGTTTTTTTTACAATATGCTACATTCAGTTGTACAATCCACGAAAGCAAAAATCACAATTCTCGCTTGAAACCACGGGCCTCTATACGGCATGAAACTACAGGCCTTTCAACGGCACTGTCCAGCAAGGACGCACTGTTAATGGCGTTAGCTAAAAGTGTGCCCTAGCATGTACAATTGAAGTTCTCTACTTCCGACTGGGGGTAACTCCTTCCAAACGTCGTACCATGAGTTAAGAACTCATAGATACTACAACCTGTAGTAAAGACATTAAAATTACAACGTCTTAGCAATGATGTCTGGAATAAGGTACTGCCAAGGTGACCTTTGTAAATTTAAGTACGTGGGTAGATGCCTTCATTATTGTAACATACGATACATTAATTTGATTAACGTCATTTTTACATAGCAACACAATGTTTTGTTTTATGAAGGCGGGCAATCACGACTCTAGAATTTCATCATTTAACGAAAGACAATAACTCCTTGTTTTGTTTGTGATTAATCATTCTTAATTCCATCATGCCGATATAAAACTGTAGTTGGCTGTTTTATAATATAATAATCCCTATCCTTATTTATTGGATTGGTCATAATTCACTCCATTATCTGTGGTTTAATCATTGTCATAAACTATTTCAAAAATATTTCATCACTGTGTGGATACACCATAAGTAAGGTTCAAAAGGCTAGGCCTACATGTATGCACTTCGATGACAGCATTACATATTAAAAAGGTTGCCTGCGATCAAGGCCCGTTTTCAGTCTGTTTTTTACAACTTTACTCTACTTGAACCATACAAATAATTATAAACTAAGTGATACGCGTTATATTCAATCGTACAGTACGTAACTATCATTGGTGAACAACATGTCATTATTCGTCAAGATATGTACGTATGAACAGAAATAGCAAAACACGTTACAACTGAATATATTGGGACTGGATACTTTATTAAGGATTTTTACGTATTTACTGAACATACAAACATTCCAACTGTTGAAATTTTATCAACTGGACAGTATATCTAGCACGTCTGTGGCTAAACTTGTGTTGAATTTGCCGTCTTGTTTCACCCACTGTTCATAAAACAAAGCAAATCCCGTGTAATCTTGGTAAATACATAGTAATCATCTACTCCCCTCTAGTGACTCACTGTTGGCTGCCAGGGGTTCAGCGAGAATAGCTTTTTGGTGGCAGACATGGCTGGCATATAGGAAATCAGAAGGCACGAGAAACCAACAAGAAAGTTTGAAATGGTAGGCGTTAACCGTTGTGAAGGATAGAATCGGCAAACCATATCACCTGAATTGTTAAACATACAATAGTTGCAAATGGAGTATTATTTTTTCAATCAGACAACAAACTATATATTCACTGAAAATTATTACATATTAATGAGACATTGTACATATTAATTAGAGGTCTATTTTATCCATAAGTAATATAGAAATAACTTTAACTCATGATTCATTGAGGTGCTGATTGTAGGTGCGGACCCACAATTCAATTTGATTTGATATATTGCATATTACTATATTTCCAAAAAAGAAATATGTTTACCCACAGGTAATTCAATAATGTGGAGGATGTACAATATTATGATTAAGTCAATATATCAAACAAAACATTTTTAAAAAAAAGAAAAAAAAGAAACCCGTTTCATTTGCAGCTAGTACAGATTTTAATGAATTCAAAGTTGGTGTGGTTTCTAAAAAGTACTGTTAATGGTTACTGTTGCACCACCTTCTTTTTAAGCCTGTGATTACCGGTGTTTTATATGGATTCAATTTGTATGAAAAGGGCTGCTATGTGTGAATGTGTCCAGTCGCGCGCTACTATACAGTATATAGTGCAATGACCTGTGTTCTAAGACACACACACACACACACACACACACACACACACACACACACACACACAATTCTGAAGTGAGTCCTCAGAGGGCCAATGTAACAAGTGATAAAACGATTAAACTTTTAGTGACCTTAAAATACTTAAAGTATCACCATTACTGGGGAATTCATTTAATTTGATTTTTTTTTAATAAACCAACTTTTCTCTGTTTATCTACCCTCGGAAAAATTATGTGAACGTAATTGACGAAGTTCGTATTTCTACATTTATAATTGCAAAAATAAGAGCTTCTAAGAGAGAGGAAATCTAAACGTGCAAACAGTTTGTTTATAAACCACTTTCTGTACGTACAATAACAACATTTTTACATGTTAAGCTTATTCTAGCTTCTAGCATATATATATTACAACCATGGACTTGATTTTAATATGTAGATTCACTATTTTTTTTAAACTATAAAACATCGTAAAGATGTGTTATTAACATTTCTCATCTCTGTTGCCACTTTAAATGAATGCATGTTCACACTCTACATGGTAAATTTGGTAAAACGTCCAATTAGTGAAGTGATAGAGGAACTGTGGTGTGAGTAATCGTCAGGTATATAAACCATTTGAAACATGCTGATTAAAAGAAAGGTATTCTTACCGAATATTTCGACAGGTGCTAAATGTCATCGACCATGCCATTTACAACTAAATTGAGAAATAAAAAAAATTACCATCGCAGCTTCAAAACATTTCTTAGCTTCTTCAATTTTTTCTTCAGAAATGTAACGAACTGGTAGTGATTTGTTTGTACATCGGGGTGGGTGGTTGGGGGTGGGGGGATAGATGTATACTACCGAGCTTATGCGAAAGCCAATAGGGATATACGTCATGGTCATAATTAAACACATTGAAAATGAATTACCGTTTATTTAGCGACTTGTTCCGGTCAAGTCAGGACAAAGGTCGTGTCCTTGATAATAATCACAATCGGAATTGTCTAAATCCACAAATCATAATGTATATGATTAGTTTACCGCATAATACTCAAGGAGATAACAAGCATTCAAACACAATCAATCGTAAATCATACATATCAGTAGAAACTACACGAAAACACGCCTCACCAGAATGATTTTCTGACGTCAGAGTGAGTACCAAAAGTGGGAAGTAAGTTATGCAATGGCAATCATACTGTTATATGCATAATATAAGAAGACAAAAAAGTATTCATAACATTAAATCATGATGATGATCATAATAATTATAGTTTTTATGCGCAGTTTCTTTTCTTTTCTTTTTAAAAACAATGCTCATTGAGCCCATAACAGTAATTTATTTTCGTCATACAAATTTATCTATTGCAGATCTGCTACCGTTTAAGTTCTGCAAAATGCAAAATATTCGTATAAGCTACAAAATAGTTTGAGCTATGATAATCGCGAGGACATTTGAAGTCTCATTTATCGTCATGGGATAACAGCATTTTGTCTGTGAATTTTCGGTTAAATATATATATATATATGTATATCTACATGTTACCGGCGTTTTAAATCTATCTCCTACCCTTGACCCCATAACAAATTGGATTTAGACGACGTCACGTGATATATATATGCATGATAGTACATGAATACTGCCTAGCGATGATAGCGGGAGGATACTTGACACGAGATAGTGATGCAGGAATAATCAGTTTGTTCAAATCAATACCACAGCGAAGTCCGTTCTAGAGTAGGAATACATACTAGCAGCGTATATGTGTGTGATTGACCCCCAGGCTATATCTCAGACGTGAATTGAAATCAGACCCTCGGTCAAATCTAACCCTGTACGTTCTGTTACGTTATGTTCAATTCTTTAATGATGAATTAAAAAAAACGAATTATGGAGTACCTAGTAAATGCAGAAGTGGCTGTATAAAAGTGACCAACATCACGTAATTATTTATGTAAGTTTCATACAATGTTTGCATATTGATATAAATTGGTTATCTCGACACACAGCTTCCCTCTCAGCTGTTGTTGATAAATTATTTTCGAAACCGTCATTTTAATGTGAATTTGAAAAAAAAAGTTCATCAGTTTATGCATCGCATATACCGCGACAGGCTAGGAATTTATAAACTCTTTGTACAATTGTGGGTTGGCCCTTATCAGGTATTGTAATCATTACTACCTGTAGTTAGTCACATACCCACCCAGGTGTGCAGGCGTGGGCGATACTTTTTAAGACAGGTCGCTGTGTCAGCGTCTAGAAAGAAGTTGCTAGTCTTCCAGAGTTGGAGGAAAAGTTTGGACGTCCATTTTTTTTCAAACTTGTGTTCAGTGAAGTGATGCTCTCTTATCGAACATGAGGAGGAAGAGGACAACTTCAGCCAGCGATGTAGCCGTCGCGTTGGTGACTGTGCTAATCGCCTGTGCAACAGGTAAGTCATTATATGGCCATGTGGAGTTCACTATTGCCATACGTTATCCGGCTATGTAGTTACAACATATCGCTGCGCAATAGCTGAGAACTCAACAGCAAAATGACAAAGTGCACGTGGTTGTTTTCAAATATAAACGAATCCATGAAGCGTGTTTCTTTCACTTTAATGTCCAAACCAAACCATTCTCCGTTGTGTGACGCGTTTAATAAACTTTAGTGCATAAGTTGCTCACGATAGAACATCAACATACAAAGTTCAGTGACAATAAATTGACTTTATGGCAAAGAACAGGTGCTTACGTACTCTAGTGTGTCTAGGAATGTATGATAAACATGTTCTTGAGATTTTATTATTTTCTACAGTGTATATCCAATGTTTATTCTGTCTGCTGACTGAAGTAATCAGGTTTATTTACTTGCGGTCGTCGTCGATTACAGTACGATAAACCAAAAAACGAAAATGTTGATGTAATAACCGTATTTGTCCTGCTGTATGTAACAGTGTTGCTTTCTTCTGTATGTGTTGTTAAAAGTCGGTTGACGCGTTGTGATAGATGTGTATATTTTTGTCAAAGGTTGTTATTTTCAATATGTAGTTTAACAGGTAGTGAAGAGATGCCCCCCCCCCCCCCATTAAGATTAACTGGAGATGAACTAGGAAAGGAAAAAGTGCATTTCTCGCTATTTAAATATCACAACTTTATTCCAACATGTAACTGATTATAGGTAAAATCTAACTTACGGTTATACTATTGACAAGTACGCTTGCACACATTCCTATATAGTAACATACTTGAATCTGGTTCTCCTTGACAATACATATTGCACTCAATACATCGGTAACATGACATATACATGATACATGACTGGTATCTCTACTTCTTATCACCAGGTGATCATGCCACTTAGTCACTCCTATTCAAAGGTAAATTAGTTTTAATGAATCACAGTTGATGTAATTGACATCCAAAAATGTAACTTTTGACACAGAAAAGTTCTCATTATAACACTGCAGATTTAAAAGGGTGCCATTTTATATGCTGTACTTTCTAAAAGGTCGTGAACTTTTTCTCCGAGCGGTGATATCGCATGTAACGGCCTCATTTCCAGTGACGTCACCATATTGATGTGATTATAAGTTCGATTTAATTTGACTAAATTCATAAAACTTTTAGTATCAATTTTGTATTTGTCAACGTCACTGACTATGCTATTTAGTGATTTTCATATATATTTCAATACATTTGACATCATTATGTTGTCAAACTTTTGATTTTTGAGTCCAACCTTTCAGCTGCAAGATATACAGTTAGGTTCCCACAACAGGGTTGTTTAAGCATAAGAACGGGCGGAACATCACCTACATTACTTGCAAGCGACATTATCGCACCAAAAAGGGGTATCTTTTTATAATATTTCTGATAAAAACCTGATGATGACACATGGTGTAGAGCAGAGTACATGATATATGGTGCACGAGCAGACTAGAAATATACGGTGCGTAACTGTAGGTCGATGATTAACCTAACCCAATTTGGCATCTATAGTTTGAACTTTTGTAACTTGTTGGGACGCTCGGTACCATGGAGACATGTAAACAAAGCAATAGTTACCATGTCTACCGTGCCTGACTGGGAATGTTGTTCTTTAACAGCAATTTTGTTGTATTTTGTGATTATGAAACCGTTCTCAAAAAAACACCACTTGAAAGCATGCAAACACCTAATTTCAGGCCGTTCTTTTTTATATCTCTTTTTTTTTCTTATGAATAATTTTCCATAAGAATGGAAAACGTTCGATTATTTTTAACAATCAGGGCCAGTCATGACATTGAATGATTATGGATTTCAAATGTATGCTACAAAAATGCTATTTCTACTGGGGAAAAGTTTTCAGAAAATGAACGCATGACCCGACGAGGTCAACTGAAAGACATGTGGTCGCTGTCCGTAGATCGTGCAACACTTCACTTCTGCCTAGTCTGAATTCTGATGATCAGTGCACGTTTAATGGTTGCACGTATGGTCCTTAGAAAGACAAACACGTTATTAAGTATAGGCCGTGGAGAAAAACGCGTCATTTTTTATTACGAACATACAAGGAATAAACTTCAAAGTTATGCATTCAGACAAACTCGGTGAGAATGATATAATTTACGCCTGGTATTATCCAGAGAACACTTCAAAGATTTTCAGTTGTGTAACAAAACTACAACGAGGTAGTTAACAAAATACTTGAACGGTAATATTTGAAGACCAAAGCTTTCAAAAAGGTAGCCGAAGGTCAAAATTGTTCTGTTGTTACAGTGGACATCGTGTACAGCAAGCAGTAGTTCAAGGTCTAAGGTATGAGTTTATACAGGTGGTAGTGAACAGTAATAAAAGGGTAACAAATCTCACGGTGGGACGAAAGGACTTTTTAACTGATTAGAGACTCAGGAATTCACCATCCCTTAGAATATACAAGTACTGGGCCTTGTTAACAATTTATGACTAAATGTTGACATTTCTATACCTCGAATTCTTCGGTTTGCTAGCTAAAACAATGCTGAGGTTATTTTACTTTGAGATTTACATAATTAACACTTTGGACGATCAGTAAATTATACCACTTAGCGGCATAGTAGTAACCGTACGGCACAGTACTACTTAACGGCATTCCAACTCTCACCTTTTAACGGCAATTTCACCTGTCACGTCATGCAGGTGGATTGTACTTTTAAAAAAAATAGCGCCAATGGCGTTGTAGCACAACTGTACAGTTTTTTTAAAATGTTTACCCACATGCTGATCCATTCTAGGTATAGGTATTCATTTGTTGAATGACTATCCGGTTGCCTATCCAACCCTGTTGTTTTCTTTGCAATATACACGATCATTTGGCTGTTGCAATGTGCATGGTCAAGTTGCTAGACATATTTGCATACAGTTTTTGAATGTTCATTCATGTGTCTATTAATCCCTTTTGTTATCTCTACAATATTCGTGATCATTTGACTGTTGCTATGGGCGTGGTCTTGTTGCTAGGTACATTTACATACTTTTTTGAATGTTTATTCACTTGTCTATTAATCCCTGTTGTTATCTTTGTGAAATACATCACCGTTTGGCTGATACTATGGGCTTGGTCATGGTTGCTAAGGGTATTTTTCATATAACTTTTGAACGTTTACTCACTTGCCTACCAGATGATGTTGTTATTTGACACACTTTGTCATGCCTATATAACTACTGAACCTTATTTTGGAAAGCTCCGTGTTCAGGTTAACGATTTCCATTAAGTCTGTTATTATACTTCCATAGTAAATCATTCCATACTGTGAGTTGAGTACAACGCAATAAAGGTATGCGCATGCGCTATATTAATCGGGCACATTTCTTCAACCAGAACATTGATTTTTTTTCAAGAATCATTGTATTGAATAATGTGATTGGTTTATCCACCGTCAGGATTGTTATCTCAAACCAATCAGGTGTTCTCATTCATCGGCATCAGTTGTGCTAATCATTTCGCTCCCTGTTGTCGCTGTGGTTGTTGTTGTTTTTTGTGTTTTGTTGTTGGGGATGTGAGTATGCGATCTGTCTCTTCTTCATAACGACTAGACATCCAGGGTTCGTTTAAATACACTCATTGAATCGATCCTAAAAGCGTGATACAATTTTATCAGACATCCAGTAAAGATTTTAAGCTTCAGACTAAACCACTGTAGTCGTCTGAGGCTTTGTATATCGATCGAAGTAATGGGTGCCCCCTACAGTAGGTCTAAAACTGTACATGGATGTCTAATTATATGATCAGAAGAGAAAACTAGGCATAATATCAAGTGAGATCTCGTCCCTTGAATAACCCTTTTAAAAATGAAAGATGGAGATGGTTCATTACCAAAATCCAAACAAAGAAACAAACAAACAAATCCAGGATATTTTATACTGCAAGTTTTGCGCAATGAGTATACATTTGACTTATCTCGCGTTATGTTACAACGAGAGTGGCATTTCTTCTTCATGGTGTAACTATTTTCTGACTGGAAGATTTCAAGTGATATCTTGGAACTATGAATACTATTTTCAGATCTTATATCTTTTCCACTAAATAGTGACGAAGACGTTTGAATTTTGATGTCGATTATATTCTGTATACGTAACATTTTACTAAAGTTGCCGATGGATGAGAACACCTGATTGGTTTGAGATAAAAATCCTGACGGTGGATAAACCAATCACACTATTCAATACAACGATTCTTGAACAAATCAATGTTCTGGTTGAAGAAATGTGCCCGATTAATATAGCGCATGCGCATACCACCGTGAGTTTGTACTCAACTAACAATATGGAATGATTTACTATGGAAGTATAATAACATACATATGGAAATCTTTAACCTGAACACGGACCTTTCCAAAATGTGGAAATGATTGGGCAAGACATATTGACACATGCTTCCTACTCAAACTGTACACCAGCCGGTTTTTTTTTTTATAGTTTACATGGGATTTTAGTTATTACACCCCTTGGACGGACATTCCATGCTAATCTCAAATTTGAAAAAGAAGTACAATGAGCTGCTGTTAAAATAGCTACACGTAATGTATAATACTAAAGTATGCCCACCTGTTGTTCACACCATAAGTGTTATTGTGTTGTGTTTATATGATAACTTAACGAACACATGTCGTTAAACAAGTTAAATACTGTGTTATTGATCAATTTATCTACCTGGATAGTACGCTTTTACACTGATTGATATGCAATTTTTAGGGGGCATAACCGGAGCCAGTTGGATGTAAAATTGAAGTGAAGGGTGGAGGATACACTGGTAGAGAGGGAGGGGGGGGGGTTCGATAGTTCCTGACAAATTGATTTTGATTCGTTATCATAAGATATACACAGATGTATACGCAGAATTAAATATCCGTCACCTTTAAAGCTATATCATCTTATCGATATAACTGAATTTAACTAATACGAAATAGTTCACTTTCCATCTCCAACTAAAGTTTAGCCAGCCGATAAAAAAAATATGGAGGATGTCAATCTTTCTAATGTTTAGTGTTGTCGCCTTTTAGAATGTGTCGTTACCCATACGGTGATGATAATTGAATGAGGTAATACATTGTACGGCTTTAATACTTAAATTAAGGTCCTTTCATGTTTACAACTTTTAATTTTAGATACTGACATAAATATTTTCAATAACAAAAAACAAACATGGCGTTGACCATCTTTAAGGCACTATCACTCTGTATGCACATAGAATAACAGGTTGAAGTCACCAGTTGGTGATTTTTATTAAACCTTCATATCTGCAGTTGGGACATTTTTTCAGGTAACCAAAGATATATTCACTGAAAATTGGTCAATTACTTATAACTAGTGGTCAGTGTTATCCATTGGTGGTGTGGTGACGAGTTTAAATCTTGAACGAAAGCGCGGTTTTGAATCTGTTGCCGTGTTAAAACTGTGCTAGTTTGTAACTGTTACCAGATGTAAACTGAATGTCTTCTGTAAGGGCAAAGTTTTGAGAATGTCGTTCCTACAGACAATTGTTGGAATACAACAGAACATATGTAATAAGTTATTTTTTTCTCACTGATTGCTATTTGCTCATTGCTGTTAGTGATCTCCTGGTCAACCACAACATGTACTGTGACATTTGTTGAGAATGTTAAAAAAAATAAGTGCATCGTCGTACCACTTCAGACAACATTTCTTGACGAGAAAGTATTTTTCCTTTGTAGTGGCCTACAAAAATATGCCAATGATTTATTAAATCTAAAAGCTCCATCAATAATATTTTCAGGACAAGTGCGCTTTGGTATCGCAAATGCATGTATCAAATTATATTGAATTTGAAATGTGCATTCTTGAAATATAGCCTAATTACCGAAAACCATAAATAATGTAAATTTCTCGTTAATATTCTTGAGATGTTTACCGAAACCTAATCAGTTCTTGTCACTACGCTACAGAACACATGCAATAAATTTCGTATGAATTGAGCCAGTCGTGTTTTAGAAAATGGTGATAAAGTCGCACCACTTTAGACGACATTTACTGACGAGAAACTATTTTTTTCTTTTTGTGGCCAATCGAAAATATGCCAATAACTTATTAAAACTAAAAGCTACATTAGTAATATTTTCAGGACAGGTGCGCTGTGGTATCGAAAATTTGTGTAATAAGTTATAATGAATTTGAAGCATGCATTCTTGAGATATAGCCTAATTACCGAAAATCATTAATTACGTAATTGCTCATTAACATTCACAGGATTTTTACCAAAACCTAAGCAAGTCTTGCCATTACCCTACGGAATACGTCTTCAAAATTTCGTTTGAATTGAGCGAGCCGTTATGGAGAAAACTATGACACAGACAGACAGACAGACACACACACAGACAGACAGACAGACAGACACACAGACACACAGACTTCCACCCATAAATATGTCTTTCTTACGGAAGAAAAAATGTCAGGAATTAGATATTGTACATATTGATCAGTGATCGACCTTATCCGTAAATAATGCAGTAGCAAGTTAAAATCGTGAACGTCGTTGAGGGCGCTATTTTTGAGTGCGGACCCTAAAATCAATTTTGTTGGATTTATTGTACCATATCATATATAAAGCTATGAAGACTATGTTCATCCACAAGTGATTCAATACCGTTCAGGGTGTACGATATTACGATCAAGTTCCTAGTATTTTATCTAAAAAACTTTTTTTTTAAATGTTTTGGCTGCAGCTCGTTCAGCTTTAAAGTCAAAATGCAGATAACGTTGCTTTAACGGCTTATGGCGTATCTTTTGTGATTAGAATTTAGGCCAGCTGTCGGTGAGTTTTAAGTTTAGTTGGGGACATAAAAAGGCGTGGCCCAATTTGATAAGAAGAAGGTCATCCCGGTATCTTATCTCAAAAATGTACTGTCAGGTCAGAGTTGTGACGTCACTATTGACACAAATACCTGAGTTATTGTTATACGTTACTTGTAGGGCTACTTTACAGAATTGATTACAGGTTGGGCCGATCAAGGGGCATTTATTTGTAGTGCAGAAGATAAGAGTATAGGGGGATATCACGGTTTTGTGGTTTCCTTACCGGCATACCCTCGTCTACGGACGAAATATTTCATCTCGAAGGTTAACATCAAAATTGAGTCGCCATTTCATTGAGTGTGGATTTTTAAAGCACCCAATTTAAAAATTGATATTTCGTTTGTGTTTTTAGTCGTCATTTTGTTGGGTGTCTTTATCTTAGATTATTCTTCGATCCTAAACTCTCTTTTTTACGTATTCGAGAAAAAGAATAATAAAATCGCGAAAATTGTGTGAAGTCTCGTGAGAAATAGATGCGGAAATTAAAACTGTTCTTCCAATCTGTAATGGCTGTACATCTGATGAGAAGAAACCAATAACACAGAGACCATATGGAAAACAATGGAAAACATAACTACCTAAACTAGACACTTACATATGAAAACAATTTTAAAAAATTAAATAAAATAAAAACTCTAGCTACCCCCACCTATTCTAAGATTCAGCGTAATCGGAACCACACAATTTTTTTTTGTTAGGCCTAATTCACAAACTTTTTTTCGGATTGAAACGGAGGGTTCAAAGTTCACACGTAATTCACAAAAAGGTAATCTGAGATATTTAGAAATGTTAGTTTAAACTTGTACAGGTTTGGTTGCAGAATATTATTTATTTTAATATCTATATAGTTGACGTTGTAATCAACGAAATAAAGAATAGTAACGGAGTCTTATTTACACTTTTGTATAACGGCGGATGTCACGTCATCAATAAAAGTATAGAACCTATTACAATATACCTCAGACCACTAAATAGCAGACCACTAATCTATTTAGTGGTCTGAGAATATACGAAATCCAATGCATCAATAATTTCAAATTAAAAACAAACTTCGCAATACAACATAATCTTTACCATTCATCAACGGCGTTTTGTGACTTATAGGATATTGAACACTGCAACATTAAACTGGAATTGATTTGCGGGCGAGATAAGTAAAATGTGTCAAAATGAGCGACCTGTCAGATTAACCCTTCAAATGAGCTTTATTGAATTCTGTAAGTACATACCTGACTTATTGGGTAGATGAATGCCGCTTTGTTACAGGTAATACTAATGCCATAATTACATATAATCACTTTATCTACACGATATACGAGTCGCCTTGTACCATTGCATTCCTGTCTAATCGTCACCCATTCCAAGGGTTCAGCTTGAAGTACCAACTCAACTACCAATGTTATCTGTATACCCTACTTCATCATACGGTCAACGAACTAAGTTTTTCTAAACCATGATAATATACATGTGCTTGATTATCACAGCTTCTACTGTTTCCGCATTTTCAATCTGGTTAAAATCTGGTGATGGAATATGGCTGGATTCCGTTATTTTCTTCGTATACTGCAGTCTGAATGACTGTAATTGTGAGAGTAGTCGCTTCTTCTATAATTCTCAGAAGTGCAAAAACCAAAAACAAAGAATTATACGAAGGCAATAAATTCCTACACAATTTCTCTTCTTCCTCTTTTGATTGAGAAACAGACATGTTTCGAAGAAATCACTTGTCCTTCTTCAGTGTCGAACTGGATCTGACAGAATGATCCACATTTTCTGGAGGTGTTGAGTAACCAGAGGTGTGAAAAGGTTAGCTTCAATATATGTAAATTCAGGTGTGAAAGTACTTGTCAGTTATGTACATCTAACTTGTCCGCATCTTCTGTGATAATGTCACTGTAGATGGGTGGAATGTCGTATTTTCCTACATTGGCATTAAGTGGTGGATTGTTGACTTTAATGTACATGGCCTCCAATAGTCTTGTTTTATCCATGTTTTCTTCCCTGTCGATGATCCTGACTGATTTTGAAGTTAGTTCTGTTTCTCAAGAGGAAGAAGAGAACTTTTGGATGAATCTTAGTGCTTCCACGATGAGCATACATAGTGTTCGAAGGAAATATAAAGGACCGTATTCCTACATCCAATTTTTATCTGATTGGGCATTTTTTTAAATAGATAGTTTGTCGATATTGATAATTTATTTGATTGATTTGCTAAATTGTCAGAAACTAAGAGAAGCCTTGAACAAACCTAGTTCGGCAACAGCCCATCGTGTAAAAGTTTGTTTCTCCTTTATGTACCACCACTGTAAAAATAGCATACCTAAAACAATTATCTTCATGTGTATACTATTCAGTAAAATGTAGAAAATGGTTTCATTTTAAAAGATGTCTTTGACAACGCCTTCACCATTTCTCTATGTTACCCTTAAGTGGGTTTCAAGTTTGTGGGCTCTGCTTCTGGTCTCTAACCCTTCACGCGTATAATCAAGCGACATTCCAGAGATGATGAATCGGTATTCGTTACTATAAATCAAGTACAAAGTATGTTCATCCCTGCATCTGTAGGCATGTACTAGATAGTCAACTGTGTCAATGAGGGGGCAAACGTGTGTTCCGACGCATCCACAACATGCACAATGGCGAGTTCATCTATAATCATGAGGTGTTACTCCTCCATCAAGTTAAAGTCCAAAATAGTTCACATACCTAAGATAACCATTGGTCAAAAAAAAAAACCTCTTTCATTAAACAAATAGACACTGTTTCATAGGTAGAGATAAAGGGTTGTTTCATCCTTTTGTTGCTAGTTCTTAGATCCTTGTTTGTATAATATGATTATTGCAATGGGCCAGAAAGTTCATTGCCAATGTATGACATCATGGTTGTAACTTAATTATTGTTAAGACCAAGGCATCAAATGTTGGTTTGGTTGGCTAGTTGTGGATAGTAAGTTCAGGGACTTGACTTGAGATTTCAGTCTCTTATTTGAGTTAGGTCTGAATATGAAGTACACTCAACGATCAAGTCCTACTTCAAATATTTCATCTCATTGCTGTTATGTCCTAGCCTACTTACTTGTAACAACATCAGCATAAATGGTACCAACCCCTCGTCTATATACAAATAGAGATTACAACAATTCTCTAGATTTGAGAATGAATTAGCATAGAGTGCTTGTATCGTGGTCTAATTTAGATTCTTGCTAGTGTAAGGCCTAACAAAAAAAACGTGTGGGTCCGATTACACTCAATTTTAGAAAAGGTAGGGTATTTAGATTTTTTTAAATTTTTATTTATATATATTGTTCATAAGTGTTTAATTCAGGTAGTTATGTTTCCCGTTATGATTTTCCATATGGTCTTTGTGAGTTTCCTCTCATCAGATGTACTAATTACAGGAAGAACAGTTTTATATTGTCTTTTTAAGTTGATATCAGTTTCCATATCCACTATTTCTCGCAGGACTTCACAGTTTTAGCGATTTCATTATTTTTTCTCGAATATGTAAAAAAAAAAGAGATAGGGTCGGAGTGAAAAATTAAGTGAGGTGGGGTAACCGGAACCAAACAATTTTTTTTGTTTAGGAAAAAGATCAATATATTTTCACTTAAAATCCTTTCACTTTAGATTTGTTACTAATTAACGAATATGTGGTAAGAAAAATGTTTGGAAATATACCTCGAAATACTAACAACATGAAAGATATAAGTGTACCAAATGTGTAATTATTACATTTTGATCCGAATTATATTTTATTATACAAGTTTTTTTAATTATTTGTTTGTTTGTTTGTCTGTCTGTCTGTCCGTCTGTCTGTTTGTATGTATGTATGTATGTATGTATGTATGTATGTATGTATGTATGTATCTATGTTTGTATGTTTGTATGTATGTATGTATGTATGTATGTATGTATGTATGTATGTATGTATGTATGTATGTATGTATGTTTGTATGTATGTATGTATGTATGTATGTATGTATGTATGTATGTATGTATGTATGTATGTATGTATGTATGTATGTTTGTTTGTTTGTTTGCTGGATCGTTTAATGACGTATTAGAACACCCAACTGGACAATTTACCAGAACTTGACACTTGACTTGGCCCAATAATATATTAAAGTTCACTCTAATACTGCCACTGAGTATTTTCTGTCAAAAATCGTTAATTTTGTAGGGCTGCCATTTTGTTGACATGTCGACTTTTTTGGACTATTCTTGGTTCAAAGACACTGTTGTTGATGAAGCGTTGTCAATTTGTGTTGACCATGTGACATTTTAAAGTATTTGGCGAAAATAAGAGTTAAATTTCCTCATGTGTCCGATACTAGGTAAATTACTTTCCCGCCAATTTCTAACTATTGTGTAAAAATCTCAACTTAAAATTAGGCTGAAATCATCTTAAGAATTGTACATAAAGTTTGTCACCACTGATTTTTAAAAGTCGTTGAAATTGTCTCAACTTTAGTCAGTGTAAGAGTGTCTAATGTGTCACGGTAAAAGGGGGCTGAGAATCACTGCCCAGAACACTCCTCCATAGTGACCTCAATACTATACATACGTCTAGCTTGGTGGAATGAACTCACAGTTCAAACGGTGCTCATTAGGAGGTCCAATTTATCGCATAAACAGCGGATGTTTTTTTTCACATTGTTTCTAAGACGACAGAACTTACTGTTAACTTACTTTGAAATATTTTAATAATACAACTCAATTTGTCAAATGTTATTAATTAAATAAGTTGTTACAATCGTATTGTTGAAAACAAACGAGGCCTAATGAAATAGTAGGGGCATTGTTTTGTCGGTTTTCAATGTTAGTGATATCTCATTAGTTCACTAATATGTTTTAATTTTGCCGTCATGGTGCACACATATTATTTTGTTTCTCTGTCCAATTCAATCTTTGTCCACAGGGTTCGTACGCTGCTTAGCAACAGTAAAAAGGGTCAAACTTAGATAACCTATGTAGGACAAAACCGAGTTTGCTTTCAAATTTATCATCTCATTAAATCAACATCAATCGATATAGAACTTAATATTCAATTTAACTTTTGTTCCAAACTCAACTTAAAAAACACAACTGTTGTCAAAGACTGAAGTGTGCATTCAAAAATTTCAGGTAAAATTTTCAAGTCGTGTTTGGAACAGTTAAATTGAATACTATGGTATACCAACACAGATGAATGTCCATTTGGCGATATAGAACTTGTAAAATCACCAATTTTCGCAAAAAAACGTGTTAGGATAAAATGTCATCGGTGCAAAAACAAAAAAAAAGTTGAAAATATGTCATGTTTTGGGAACGGAACTAGTACTTTATGAAGGAACTATATTGCTGTGAGTCACTGTTATTTCTTTGTAGACGTCTGTTGTATAAAAAGGTAGAATATGAATTTATGGCACAATACACATCATTATAGTAATATATATACAATGGGAATACAAGTCATAGGTTGCAAGATTGAGTGTCTTCTTGGGGAATAATGTTCAAACTTCGTCAACATGTCAAAATGTCATCGTACTGACAGTAAAAATGGCAAGATAGTTGGGCAACAAATACTAATATATAGCTATTGCGCTGTATAATGTTTATTTAGTTTGTGAAACTGGAACAGATGACTGAGAAATGTTGTACAAATGAAAACATAAGGGACACAGAGATAAAGAGCAAAAGCTGAGTTTATACCTAATTTTTGTTTCATTTTCAAAGTTACTCGGAGTGAATTACTGAAACTCCCTTAACCATCACTTGCAATTGACTGAACTCAAATCTGGTATTAAGGTATATATTGTGAACGATCTGGTGACGTCATTTTTATACCTGCAGAAAAATGTCGAAGAAATCTTTACTATGACTGTTTTAACAATGCCAGAGAACACAAATTGTAATGTTAAAGAAGGCTTAGGCATCGGTATAAACATTATACTAGAATAATTCAATAGAGGTTTTATGTAAGTAGATTCACTTAATTAAAAAGGACAATACAAAATATAAACTCGGCTTCAGATTCAGATTCAGATTCAGATTCTTTATTGCCATGTGTATAAAATATTGGCATATATTCACAAGCGCTCCTAAAAACAGGGTAAAAAAGGAAGGAAAAAAAGCACGGATTAAAAAAGAAAACAAGATAAAAATGAAAATCAAGACTTAATTAAAAATTGAATTTCAGACTGGTAAAAGCTTTCTTCCTAAAATGTTCACGGATGACTTTATTCTACGATAGCGCCAACCAGAGCGTAAAAGATTAAAAAGACCATGAGCGTGATGACTTGAATCATGTGTAATGGATATTGCCTTGCGGAAAGTCCTCGAGCGATATATGGAATTAAGCGAAGGCAGACCCCATATCCGTTCCAATGATTCTTTCTTTTTTGACACTTTAAATTTTGTTATTGCCATAAAACATTTAAAGATTGTACACTTTCATTTTGGTTGTTCTTGCTCAATTTGACTTTTCGTTCTGAATTGATGTTCTTTTTAATAAATTTATTTCAGTTATCTACAAACTTCCGACTAATCACTAGATTGGCACTTACTAAATGTGCGCGGTGTATTTTTCAAGGAGAGATCCGTATAACAAAGGAGATGTGAGGAATTATATCGTTTCTAAGGTGTAACTTGGTATCCACACACGCCTCAATGTTATCCATTAGCATAACTACGACGAGTACAAACCGACCTCTGTATACCACAAATTTCGTAGGGCGCGGTGGATCCCAGTCTGTCTAAAATCTACAAAGGTCCACGACCTTTTGACATTTTGATATATCCCCTAGCTACTTATGTAGGATCAGTATATAGTACATCGCTGAGTGATTCATTGCTGCCTTGTAAACCCTGAACGTTTTCGGCAATGTCAGCAAAATCTCGACAATTCAAGCTGACGACTAATTACGTTCTTGTGTGAAATTTAGCAAAAAACGTTATGAAATTTTCAATGTATCAAAAATATGTCTAAAATTTATGCGGATTACATGATACAATTGTAGTTATAGAAACTGAGGTGGAATTAGTTTGAAATTGTAGTTTACAACAAATGTGTTCAGTGCAAACCACAGGGACGCGTAATTTTTCCTGGATTGAGGATTTGTATCATTGACGGATATGAACTGTTGAATAATGTTGCTACGAAATACAAGAGCATTCTCCATACACTGTGCATGCTCGCTTGATACTAGGAAGAAGTTGTTTCTCTTATATTTGTAATAATACTGGCAGTATAACTGATAATGGTAGTTTTTGTATCCACCCACACAGGCAAGATTACGCGTCCCTATGGTGCAAACTGTGTTTTCTTACTATCGCCATACATAAAGCTAAATCTCGACATCTTCCTGGGAAATGATCTCCACCAGTCTCACGTGGTTGTCTTTTTCAATGTCAAATATTCGGCCTTTTGCGGATGAGACTAAAAGTAGATAGTCATGTCGGCTCAACATTTTTGGCGGGAAAAGTCGTCAGTTTATTAAGATATGGCCGCTTAAACCATAATTATAGTAGCTATTTACTGACAAGAGTTATAACCATTATTTCACATCATCAAGAATATGTTCGGGAAAAAAATCAGAAAAAATGCATGAATTTTTAAAAACGAATGATATTGGTAGGAAATCGGATAGATTGAAAATTATCATTAATAGAATACGTTTTCTATTGTTGTCATTGTTTGAGGAATCTATACACTTTTCAAAGGAGGGAAATATTCGACGTAAAACCACCTTGTGCGGGCAACGGTAGAGCACGACTCTACGTCACAGCTTTCGTGAGAGCGGATCGCCGGAACAGATTCCGACTCTCGAGTGACGTCAGGTTTGACATAATTGTAAAGGAGGCAAAAACCACCAGACGTCTTTATTGCAACGGTAGAACGTGACCCTCGTGAACGTACGTACAGCTCTAGATATACTTTATGTCAGACTAGCGAAAAACTGAGATGTTGGGAGTTACCAGTCGTTGTTTTCGGATTAAAAGTAGGGTGACCATGACCACGCCTGGATATAAACCATACAGATTAATTACCATTATGATATCAATAAAAATACTTTTAGCTATGGGCGGCAAACATAAAATGAAGCAGCGATTTTGATTGCCTGATCACGAATGACCCTAATAAATTGATTTTAATAAATTGATTTTACCTATTGTACGGGGTTATCAAAGATCAGCGGCTGAGCAAACATGTGGTCAAGGTTTGCCTCGATCGATTATCGATATTTGTCTTGCCACAGCATATAGTTATTGTTTTCATCAACATAAAAAACCACAATCATCACACGGTATGTAAGCTTAGTATTAAGTCAAACCATGGACGAACTGTCTATGGGTATTATAAAGTGGGGACATGTTTATGAGATAAATGAAACTCAGATTTGTTGTAACAAATAAGTCTTTTCTGTTTTTTTTTACACAAGAGATGCAAGCTTGATGAATACCAAGTCACCGTAAAGTCTAGTTGATCTTGCACACGTTGGATTCTATTCAGAAGGAGGGTGTGATTTCAATGACGGGACTGTCCCACGCAAAGTCTAATATTTATCAACGCGATTTGTTGTCTCAACCCAAACGATGAATTGTGAAAATATCTAGAGCTATTAACCTTTACACACAGGACAACTGCACTGTAGGCCTCTTTGTTTGAATGAATGAAATAGAGCAGGTACATCAATTCATCACAGAATTGTTAAAAGGTTAAAGTGATACAATTTGTATATATCACTGTACAACTCAACCTGCATACATTTAGATTTCAAAACTTGTTTCTTATGACGAAAAGTAATACATGTTCCATTTTCATTTCCACATGTACGTGTACATGCTCGCCCACCCACCCGCATGCACGCACATGCACTTGCGCGCACACACACATGCACGCAGGCGGGCGGGCGAGCGCGCACACACGCGCACACACACACACACACACACATACATACATACATACATACATACATACATACATACATACATACATACATACATACAAGTTCATACATATCCATTTATTCCATCTTCTATATCACCGTAGATGGGTGACAACTTGCGTCCGCTTGTACTTTTGTTGATCATGCCGGTATCGTGGCAACGGCACGTAATTTTGTCAGTAAGGGCGACGACATCCTAAATGGGCGAAGGGCGATTACAACAACGGTGCAAAGTCCTTTAAACTGGTTTAACTCGAGACAAGTCGTTTATATGCATGTGTATCATCAGTCTGCGATTTAGTCAGAACTTTGGACGTTACTAATGATTACGCAGGTGAGGGGGGGGGGGTTGACAGGAGAGACATTTGAATTCAATCACACTTGAACTTTACTTCCTGCTTTTCGCGATAGTTCCGTGTATTACCACCATTTTACTACCGTACGGTAATTAATATGACGGTAATACACGGAACTACTTCCAAAAGCAAGAAGATGATATTACACAAACCATATACGACTTTTTGGAAAACCTTGCCATTCTGGTAATATCTCAAAAAGTGTCATTGATACGTTAAGTGACGAATGAAGTCACAGCTTCCCGTCATGTGCAACTACAGAAAATATGTGTGTTCACACTGTAGAATTAGCATACACGTATAGCCGGGCCTGATGACGCATGTGGTGAAGACATTTCAGTCAAAAGGTGACGATACAACTGCCGATAAGCTTTGAAGGTGTGAGAATTTGTTTTAGAGTGATCACAGTATAAATCAAGACACTGATCTGTAGTTTATGTCTACTAAGTTAGGTGTGTTATAAAATGGTAGCTACACCCTTCCTCAACTCAAGTATTGTGGGGGCTGGTAATATGTAAGGGTTGGCCACAACTCAGACAGCCATAGAACATTTTCTAGTGGTCTGAGCCAACACCCATCATGGACTTCAGTACTCGTAGGTTTGAAATATTTATGGCCCATGTGCATCCACGCCTTTCAACCAGCATCTTTGTCCCTGTATCTCGGACAACTTGCGTCATGTACACACTCATTGTTCGAACTGACCAGTCTTCATTCAAGCTAGAAGTATCATCCTGTACATAGTCTAGTTCCTATATATGATACGAGAGTGGATGTAATGGTAATTCCTCATCATCGTATAGGAACTACCCTATCCTATACATGTCTGAGGATAAGATTGTTTCAACACGTTTTTCGTGGCAAATGAATTGCTATGACACATCACATCTAAAAAGTTCATATTTTGGCCATGACAGAGACAGGTTTGATATAAATTTTTGACCCGCTGATCTTCATCAGTCGTTGTAAATTCAGAGACAGTAGTTTATTCCTCTGAATCACACATAATGATGCACGACGGGTGGGCTATGAACCGACCAAAATATTCTCAGTGTGAACCTGGCTTAGGACTTTTGTTCATACTCTTCAAGCTCTATATATGACTGTTAATCTCAGACCACCCCAGTGATTGAAATACAAGTTGTACATTTATACCCATATAGTCTTGATACCATATCTTTGCTATAAACATGATCTGGACGTCCGAATACTGTGACAGTACTGTTAACTTCAAACACAAGGTACAACATGTAGACAGTGTTAATATGTTCTTATTAAACGCTAAAACTAAGTGAATATTGAATAAATTGCACACTTTGTTTTGTTATTTTCGCATCTTATGAAGTAATATTATAATTAACCATTTCTCGTGATAAAATGGTTTGATGTAACCCAAAGTTCAAGTTTGTCAAGGGACTGAAGAAATACAAGAGTCTTTTGATTAAATCTTTGTCGGAATTTTGAATATTTCTCCAGGGTCTAGTTTGAAGTAGTAGGTAATATAAAAATAAAACCATATATTGTTAAGAATGAAATATTAAATGATATAGTACCCACGATAACTAGGGCATTCCCCTCGCCTACATGTTGCTGTACGGTCCCCTACACAACATAGGAATCCGACCCTTTACACAGCAATAAATCGTTGCCAGCTATCTACTGTTAATATATCCTATTGACACTTTGTGTTATATGGTAGACATGACTAGTAAATGTCCCTACCTCAAATGCGTATAAGGCTAAAAAAAAATACAAGGGAATTATGAGAGGGTGTATCAGCTTAATGAGAGAGAGAGAGAGAGAGAGAGAGAGAGAGAGAGAGAGAGAGAGAGAGAGAGAGAGAGAGAGAGAGAGAGAGAGAGAGAGCCAGACAGACAGACAGACAGACAGACAGACAGACAGATATAGCATGGTAAGACTGAGAAAGTAGCAGACGGACGGACAGCTAAACATTGACAAAGACAGTCAGACAGAGACAGACAAATCTACCGATGTCTTAACAAAGAAGACAATGACAAACAGGTGTAGTTACTATAGAATGACACTGGACTCTCGGATTAAACGGGCGTTTAGATGGTTAAAGGGAACAATATACAGCTAGATCTGTATAGTATATGTATATACTACAAAACTAACATACTTTGTTCCCAGTGCAAAGATCTTGTGTTGTCATTAGTCTGGAAAGACCCGTAGGTATATACTCAGCCCATCATATATGTATTGGCTAAGGGGCAGTGAAATGGCCTTGACAGACCGTCTAGCCGTACCCAAACTTACACACAGTGGCACCAGTCGCCAATAGACATAAACATTCTACTATGATGTATTACCAATATCGATCATAGATGATTGATTTTCAATTACACCAGACATGTCAAGTCTTCCACTGACCGCCGCGCTGTATCACCTTCTGTTACTACTCAGTACTAGTACAATGCGTCGTTCATCACTGGGTGACGTCACGACAAAACGTCGTCGTACCTGTTGTCAATATCAATGTCAATTTTTATATGAAATCTACACATGCTCTGTTGTCTGGTGTTGTTGCCAGCAAGTATTGGTTTGAGACCCAGGTATATTAATCAGACTTCGGATTTGATTTGTTTGAAGTTCTCGGTAGTCATGGCAACTTAGTTTACATAAATTCGTGTCAACATGATAAGTTATCTGGGCAATAAATTCAACCACTATATACTGCAACAGCTAGTGTCGAGGTCACCGTAGAATATATCCTATATTATCAGGTTTGCGAACATTCAGCAACTTTTTATCCCTATGCTATAGCCTTGACAAATACAATATTTTTACACAGCCAAAATATTGTGAAGTCTTAATTTTACTGCTAACATTATGTGACCTTCGCTTACACACGTGACTCTATGGACATATGCTCAGACAACTGTACTCGTTGTAAGTACAGGTTGTGACTAGCTCCGTTCAAGAATTCAATTGTAATCTTCTACCGTAAGATGACAAGTAATGACTTCGTGTATCTCTCAACCTATCCGATTATATGTTTCTCGAATCTTACCAAGATATAAAAATATCGCCCTCTATGGTCGGATCCGAAAAAAACACACAACAAGTGTGTATCTGGGTAAAGAATTTACATGTATCAATGCATGAAAGACTCTGGACATTGATTAAATAAATTCTTCACATTGGCCTTCTACCTACCTGACTTTAATTTTCATTTCTAAGGCACAAAGACTGTTAAAAGTATATGAACTGAAAACACTAAAAACACAACTTATTGTTTTTTTTCCAAATGTTTTTCTTTTTTGTGAACTGATTGACCAATCCATAAATTATGACAAATAAGAAAAAGAAAAAAAAAGATGACGATCGAAAGGATGGCCATTATAGCCGAAAAAAAACCTGTTCATTACTGTAGAGGGGTTTTGTATATACATTTTTGCTACAATGCATTTTAGCCGCCATTATGACCTGTTTATGGTACATACACATTGATCTCTTTTTTATTGCTATTGTGACGTTCAACTGATATGAAAATAATATATCGGTGAACACGAATAGTCTTTACATGAAGTATGTGGCTGCACAACTACTCATATATCACAAACTTTTGAAATAAAAATACAATTACTGTCTTGTTTGATAATCGATAATTTACGGTTAGTTTTATTAGCATGTGAAGTTGCCGGGATCGTCCAACTTACCTATTGATTTTTCGTCGGCCGCGTCTTTTATGCTGTGATCCTGGCAACTTCCGTACTGTTGTGGGTCTTGGTTGTTATCGGAGACTCTCCTACAAGTTATTCCAATGATCGATCGATCGGTCGATCAATCAATCAATCAATCAATCAATCAATCAAATCAATCAATCAAATCAATCAAATCAATCAATCAATCAATCAATCAATCAATCAATCAATTAATCAATCAATCAATCAATCAACCAATCAATCAAGTTTTTCGATCGATCGATCGATCGGTCGGTCGGTCGGTCAGTCAGTCAGTCAGTCAGTCAGTACAATCAGCCAGTCAGTCAGTCAGTCAGTCAGTCAGTCAGTCACTTAGACGGACAGACGGACGGACGGTCGGACGGACGGACAGACAGACAGACAGTCAGTCAGTCAGTCAGTCATGCAGCCAACCAACCAACCAGTGTTCCTTTTATTTTCATTGAGCTGCATCGGTCTAATAATAAACATATTAAGGATTTCAACATACATGTATTAAATCTTTATTTCTCTTGCCATACTCCTACTTTACTTCAATATCTGACAGCATGGGGCGTGATCTCTTATATTTTTTCTCGTCTTCTACTAGTCGAGATGAGAATTGACGATACTGCCAATATAAGACAGTGCTATAGCTTGTATCAAGTATATTTTATCAGATTAAGTTTATTAGAAGGATTTCAGAAGATATTTGAAATAAGAAATGCCCTACAACACCGTGTGATGTCAGTTTTAACATTCAAGTTCTATCGAAATGTTGAACTCAACTAAACTCTCTCTCTCTCTCTCTCTCTCTCTCTCTCTCTCTCTCTCTCTCTCTCTCTCTCTCTCTCTCTCTCTCTCTCTCTCTCTCTCTCTCTCTCTCTCTCTCTCTCTCTCTCTCTCTCTCCTCACAGTTGATGCAGACTGCAACTCAAACTACACAGCGCCAGCTGGTACATTTACATCGCCAAATTACCCAGACAACTATCCAATACATGCTGACTGTGCGTATTTATTCAGCATACCTCAAGCTATTCGACTTCGATACACGTTGAACTTCTTCCACACAGAATACAAAATAGATATATTGAGATATGGTTCAGGCCTTGTCGTGGGCGAGAATGAAGTGGGTGAGATATCAGGTGAACAAGGTGACACAACAGGCATTGATCCACCTCCTAATCCAGACGAACCTATCGATATAGACGGGAACGAGGCTTGGTTTCATTTCGAATCCGATCACGACTACGAATATCAGGGGTTCCACATAACATACACTGCCAGCTGTAAGTATTACGTACATTTGGAATTAGGGGCCGGGCATTTTTAACTGACTGGAGGGGACAGTGTTTTTGGTGGTGGTGGTGGTGGCGGCGTTGGCGGCGGTCATTTTGAAAAACCACTTGAAGTGGGTAGCAATACTCAATATAATATATATATATATTCATATGGTGTTATAGTCACATTACTATAGTATGACATGTGTTAATGATATGTGAAAAAATATACAGGGGTTTGTATTGGGGTGAGGGTCACTTTGGAAAACGTGGTCTTTACTGGGGGATTACTTTGGCTTTGGTCATGTACGTCTATTTATTTACGCCAACACATAATCTTTGTTACAGATAATTGTCCGGTAGGCTGGGATGAGAGTGACGAAGAATGTTACTATTATTATGATGAAGAACTGACTTGGTTAGAAGCACGACTGCAATGTCATTTACTACACAACGCTAGTGACTTGGTTGTTATAAAGAAAGAAAGCGAAAATGTATGGTTGAGAGATAAATATATAGACACCAATCATTGGTGGATAGGTAAGATTCGTTAAAAACCCTCTATACTGATTGGAGGATAGACAAACGATCGACCTTTAACCTCCTCTACCTTATAAGGCCTTGGTAACCATTCCGGGTTGTCGCATTAGCATTTATAACTAATCACCTCTTGTTGCAAGACCTCAGGTCTATGCGCCATAGTAGATTGTCGAACAAAAGTTGAATTATGGGAGTATTGGGGGCGCAAACGCCCTCGATTGCCACCTTCTTTCACTCGTAATATCGAAGTTCTAACATTTATCTACTACAGAGCCATAAGGATTACAAAATTGTTTTGTTTAGGATCAGTTTATCCAATATCTCTGCAAGACAAGTATTTTTGACATCTAAATTCTCTCTCTCTCTCTCTCTCTCTCTCTCTCTCTCTCTCTCTCTCTCTCTCTCTCTCTCTCTCTCTCTCTCTCTCTCTCTCTCTCTCTCTCTCTCTCTCTCTCTCTCTCTCTCTCTCTCTCTCTCTCTCTCTCTAGGTTATTCGGATCGAACTGATGAAGGATCCTGGCGATGGACGGATTGTACATACCCAGCCGAGTGGCACGAAGACAATTGGCTTGACGATTCCCCGATAGGTGGTATTGGTCGGGACTGTGGTTTAATGGATGAGGAAGGAAAATATTCTGATGAATTATGTGATGAAAAACATACCTTTGTCTGCCATATTCTTCCAAAAGGTAAATGCCATAATTTCACTTAGATCGACCAACGTTCCTGACTCAATAACAACAGTTCCAATCATGGGGGTGTTGGTGGGGATGGCACCACATTAGTGGGCATAGTAGGCCTAGGCCAAATATATATATAAAAAAAATTAGCATGTTACCGACAACTCGACCTACCCTACTTTAAGCCGTCGACCCTAAACATGTTAAATGCAAAAAGGTAAATTATGACAGTTTACTTCTATTTCCCTGTAGATTTTCTTGCCAAAGTATCTTTGGTTACTTAAAAAAACCACGTTCCAGAGGGAAACGGTCTTTTCAGCCTGCAACAACACATATTGTGTTTGTCTACTTCTGAATCACATAATTGTCATCATTTACTTCCAAGTATTGTGACCAACGAGTATATTGTCTTTTGGTACTAGTGTCGAAATAATTTTTAAAAAAGTAAAACAAAACAAAATCCCGACCTACCTACCATATTTTCTGAAGTCATGTAACTTGTCAGAAACAAGGGTTGTTGTTGTTGTTGTTGTTGTTGTTGTTGTTGTGTTTTTTTTTTTTTTTTTTTTTTTTTCCTTATGATGCATATAATTGAATACAAATGAGAAGAGGAAAACGAGCTTAGAATGTTTAGGATTTTTCTGCATACAGAATAAGTGTACTAGTATGTGTCAAATTGATCATTTACCAACGATGTGAGATTCAGATAACACATATAAATCTCAAGCATTTAAAATGGTCACGGTCTTTCTTTTGACATGCGTAGAATATTAATTTCACTGTCTGTAAATTTATTTGACAATATTTCCACCCAATCTTTGTCCTAGCTTACAGATCAGAGGATATGGTTCCACAAGATCTCAACGCACAAGGAACAGCAACTGATAAGATATACGTCAATTGGTTGAACTCCTACTATAACTGTGAAGTGTTCGGTTATTACGTCAAATACAAAGCCTCAGGTACATTCGGTGACTTTGAAGTTGTTGATGTACCTGGTGCTGAGAGCAACGACGTGACCTTGACTGGCCTTGAAGCTACCACCTGGTACGATATCTATGTAACTGCATATACATCTGACGAAGCCCCTATCGAGACGTTAGAAGACGTCGGCCCTGCGACAGCACAGACCTATGAATGTGAGTAACATAGCGAGAGCTGTGAGTTAATTTCTAATAATTATTAATATGTATTAAAAATATGGCTTACAAAACTCGTTATATTATTTTTTTTAAATATGTAAAAAGGTGCAGTGGATCCTCTATGATCGGTGGACGGAATGATGATAACAAGTAAAACACAAATTTGTTCCTAATACTTCAAACGTAAATTGTTTTCAATTTTGGCCAGCTGTATGAACTTAGAAATATGAAATTGTCATCTTAGACTAAAGTGCAATTTAAGACAAAGAAAACTGTACATAACTAAAGGAGATAAGTTTATCTTTTTACGTCTTTATCTTTCTATTTAACTTCTTTCTCCAATACAGCCAACAAACCCATTGTACCAATTCCTCCTAGTGACAAGCCATGTGGTAGCAACTTGACTGCTAAAAACAACTCACTGCTCCGAATCCTGTCACCCAACTACCCTAGTAACTATGACAACTTTGAGGTGAGTGGCGCATATTCGACCACCGCTGAAACTTGACCAACTTCACATGCCTTTCCGTACTGTCACGTGATCCTAGTCTTCAGTAGAAAGACCGGAGTCACGGTGTACTATGCACTGGTAATTCATCCAGTATCTAAATAGAACAAACATTTAGACTAGTATTTATATGCATAATGTATAACAGAGCAACTTTCATGTAGAATACAATTTATTGCCCAGAGATTCCATGTTCTTCATCCGACAGAAGAAAAATGCTTTGATTTCTCACGGATACGGAAAAAACATCCTTTTGAGTCTGTGGCTTTATCAACTAACATTCACCTTATTATTTACAAGTTGTTAGTGTTCGTGTGTAAATATTTTAAATGATTGTTAATGGGTACGGCACTAAATATGGCCAGTCTTTTCTTTTCTCACGTTTTGTAAACCAATTTCCTTTTTCTGAGTAATTATTGTAGGTTAGTTCTTTTGTGTGTCCGATTCATGGGCCGAGGCCTTATAACACTTTGAACTGTAATTACACAATCTGGATGATCCTAATTTAATACCACGTTGCCCCTGACAACTGATCATTGTGTTCTGGCATGAATGTGAATACAAGTGTATATGTGAAAATAAGAGATGAGGATGCAGCAAATATCGTCAAAGTCATCACGAGGAGGGGGGGGGGGGGTATTACTAGTAAGAAATACGACCCTGTGCTAGTAACCCTGGCCACAGACAAGTAAGTCTGTGCCCTGGCTAGTAACACGCCTTGATGTATTTCATTTGAAATAACTTAATTCACTCATATTAATTTTAGTACTGTGAATGGTTTGTCACTGCTACGTCAGAAGACAAGGTCATTACCGTCTACATCAGAGACTTTCGCACCGAAAATCGTTTTGACGTACTGGAGATTGGAGAGGGTCTTGACTCGTATGACCTTGTTACAAGGATTCACGAGCTGTCTGGTAGTGGGTCTCCATGGCACTATTGGACGTCTTCAAGTCATGAGATATGGTTGCGGTTTACGAGCGATTTCATTTTTACAAGGAGAGGATTTTATCTTGAAATCAGTGAATCAACGATAGGTAAAGTTATCTTGATATTGAAAGTCAACAAGAGCGCCCTCACTCATCAGAAACTATAGAATATTGTACCTCAGTTCTTCTCACTTGAAATATATTAGCTAGTTTATACATTGTATTTATTTATTTATTTATTTATTTATTTATTTATTTATTAATGTATTTATTTATTTATTTATTTTTTAATTTTTCATTTATTTATTTGACTTTTTATTCATTTATTTCACTATTTCGATCGGGGAAAGAAAGTGATAATATGGATTGGAAAGAGTACGACACGAATCAATAATGTACGAGTTATTTTAGTCATAAAAGTAAACTTTGGCCATGGAAACTCGATAGCCTAACATTGTTTGCTTATGAATATGTGACACCGGAACGTTCATAGATATGGGTAGCTGCAGCTACACTACTTTTAGAGTTAGCATTGGTTTTGAGTTGTTTTTTGCCCCTGTTTTTGACCTTTTTACCTTCCGCAGCCTGTTTTGCGGTTAAAAACGACGGAACGAAGAAAGGCTCATAAAAAGATAAAAAAAAAAAGTTCAAAATCAAAACTAAAGCGGAAATAGAGATACATGTACACAAAGTGAATTCAGACTACATATACATTTTCAAGCGATACTTACGTATCTCTTTCATGAGAATAAACAAATTTCCATACAAATTTTAACAGCTTTTCTTATCTTATTTATCTAAAGACATACCCACACCAAGACCGGAACCGGAAGTACCACCTCAGTTAACAGACTGTGGCGGTAACTTGACGGTGTTTGATGACCCAGAGTACATTTACTCTCCAAATTATCCCGACAATTACGAAAACGATCTGTTCTGTATCTGGAAGGTAGCTGCACAGTCTGGTGCGAGGTTACTTATTACATTTTTGGATTTTGAGACTGAACAATGCCACGACTGGCTCGAAATCGGCAATGGACTCGACCACGCCGATCTGACGACAAGTCAACTGAGAGTCTCGGGATCAGACTATCCGAATGACCATGAATCAATCGGAGAACACGTATGGTTAACTTTTGCCACTGACTACTCAGTCACTAAAAGGGGATTTCAGCTGCAAATTGAAGCACTAACCGATGATTTAGGTAATGTATGCATTAGCGGTCACAAACGTAAATACAACAAAACACCTACCCAAATATTTACATAGCCCACAGCTGTGTTGTGTGGCAGACGACAGTTGTTTCACAAGAGGGTTTGTGATGTCGTCTGGTACAGCTACTTTGCATAAAATCTGCATCTAATTAATGTCTGTGTATAAGTTGTTTTCATTTACTACAGTATCAGAATTGTGTGTTAATAGTTGACGCTCAGCTGTTATGGGAAATATTTCGATGAAAAATCGTCACAGATGTTTTTGCCACTAGAAAATTTTTGCGATTTTACAGTCTTCAACTATATTGTAGTTTTCAAAGACTAATTTGTATGCATTTGTAGTTTTACATCATGTCTTGTGTACTGTGTTTTTATCTTTATGAAGTTTATGTACAAAAGCAAAGACAACAACATAAATTGATGGAAATTTGTGCAAGAGTCACTCAGTGTGTAAACATGGTACATGATAGTTACTAGTTGGTTCTAACAGTAGAATTATGTACTGAAATATTTTAAGTATTTTTTTTGTATTTACTCCTTTTTTGAACATTATGTTCTTATGTGTACAGCAACTAATGGCAGTAATGCTATTGTTTTTTCCTAAATTACCAAACCTATATGTAAATGTATATTGATGACACCAATGTTGATTCGGTTTTTAAAAAAAATAATTTGTGGTGGATGCCAAATATTGTAAAATTCATCAAAATATATGTAGTTTACTATAAAAATATCTTTTACATTGAAATTGAAATTACTGCATTTTACTTCATCTTGATAATATATATAAATGAATTTTAATTTTGTTAATTTTCGATAGAATGCGGAGGAGATTTGGTCATTGATGATGTTGAGGGCGCTTCTGTGGAAATCTTCTCTCCAAACTATGAAGATGGGTTGAACTACAACGACAATGACCTTTGTATATGGACAGTTACTTCAGCATCCGGTGACCACGTTGTCATGGTTATCAATGATTTCCAGACTGAAGCTTATTATGATTGGTTAGAAGTTGGTAGTGGTGTAGATCCCCTTGACACAGACTCTCGTCTCTACCGTTTATCTGGGTCAGAGATTGAAGGGTCGTTTTCAACTGACAGTGATAACCTATGGGTTGTATGGACATCAGATTCATCCGTCACAGACACTGGTTTTCATGTCACTTTTGTCATAGGTAATTTACGTAAATTATTTTTCCCGAACGATTGCACAATATCACACAAGCTCAATATAAACAAACTTATTCATTTTAGGGGGAGAGGGTCTGGTCTGGTGGGGTGGCCTATACAAACAAAGCTCATTTATTGCAGCTTGTGAAACATTGTGCGATCATCCATAAAGGGCCTTGGGCCAACTTTAAGATACCAGTTGTTATCAAAATTTCAAACGGTTGCATAAATTTAAATTCATTTTATACATTTATATTAATTTGGAGAAGATTTTGAAAAGATCCATAACATCTCCATATAGCATTGATAGGTTTACACATGTATATTTTATATATGATTGTTAGATCAGTAGAAATTTATTGATGCACACATAAAGTACCTAACCATATCCTTTATTTGAGCACATCTTCTAAACTAGGGAGAACCCAATAGTTCGTGTAACTTTTTACTGTTGCCAAATCTCAAATTTAATTCCATGAGTCTTAATGATTTGATGTTTCAGATGAAGGCTGTGGTGGCAGTGTGTCTGGAAACCCTGGTAATCTCAGTTCTCCTGCCTTTCCCAACAAATATGCCCATGGAAGTGACTGTCTATGGAATATAGATGTACCTGGAGCAAGTAGAATCCGAATTTATTTCCATGTTTTTGACCTTGAAGATGATTATGATTTCTTGTACATTGGTGAAGGCACAGAAGAAACTAGTGGATCACATAAATTTGTAAGTCAACACAGCTTGCGGGAAGTTTACATGATTTAGTTCTGTTGTTGATATCTTCATGTTTTCTTCAAGAGCCAAGTTTACAGAGAAAGACAAGTGAAAGTAACACTTTTGATTTCTAAGAACTGTCCCAGACACCTTGGCTTGACTACCCTGATGATCAAATAGTCATTCATGTAATCTTTGTAGCCTGAAAATCCAGTTGTTGTACACTCAACCCATGTAGCGAGTTGTTACGTTGCCGTGCCGATCTTATCCCTTGCCGATTTCGTCCCCGCACATGCGCAGACTATCCAACATGGTTTCTATTCATAAAACGGCCCCACCGGACGTAGACTTCTCTAACCCCCGATTTCCAAGCCACTTTCTTTTTAAAGGTGTTTTCGGCATGAAACAATTAATTGCTTTGATTAATATGTCATAATGGTTATGGCCTAAGCGTGAGCGTGTGTTTAATGCGCCTGTAGATGACACTGTGTAAGATTTTGCCGACATACTTGTGAATATGGGCGGCCACTTTTAATCAGTAATGTGTTGTTTTTGGCGTTATCGAAATCGGCAGCTTTAGCTATTCTGTGTTCCGATCGACTTTAACCGAATGATCCACTTCCCCAAACGTATATATACATTTTATACGAACTTAGACACTTTAACAGTGATCACCGGATCGATTATACGAAAGAAATTTTAGCATGAACTTGATTTTTGAGTCGAGGGTCGAAATCGGCAACGGAACCGAAATCGGCAGCTTTAGCTGCCGATCTGATCCCGCGAAGCCCTGTTGGATAATATGCGCATGCGTGGGGGACGAAATCGGCAAGGGATAAGATCGGCACGGCAACGTAACAAACTGACCAACAACTGGACCTGAGACTATGCTCTTTGCTGCTCAGAGTATTGGACATTTGCCTGCATAATTTCTGTGGTATACATGCAGTGGGCCCTCTAGATGGTAGCCAAATTTTATCTCCTTGCCACTTCCCTGATGAGGCTTTCCTATTGTTGTGTACGGTATGACACTGTTTTGGGTAAAATCACGATACATGACCCATGTACATTGATAATTTACATGTTTATGTTATTGACTGTAGGAACTGACAGGATCTGAACTACCTAAAGATATCATACTAAATGGTAATCAAGCATGGGTACAGTTTACATCAGACGACTCTGTTAGTGGTGATGGATTCTTTTTTACATTTGAAGAATACACAGAAGGTAAGAATGAGACTTTGTCTATATGTATACATGTACATGTCAGGGGTAGAAACATGCTACATGGTTGATTGACAGAGTAGCCTTAAAAATAAATGAAAAAATATAAATACTTTATTCAATTTATGGGTCTGTGTATTGTACAGTATATAGTTGAACATTTTGGTATTCATTGTACATTATTTTATAGTACTTAGTGCAGCAAATACATAGAACTACAGTAGATTTTATTCACCTGTTTTTGTCTCCTTACCATTTCCTTGTTGAGGCTTTCTTATTCTTGTGTACTGTATATATGAGTTTCTTTCTGTATATTGCTGAAAATTGACTTACTTTTATTGGTGAATGGCATATCACTTTTTACTCTGAAAAATAATGGGCAGAGGGAAAGCAACTTGGGCTTTTTACTTTTAGTATTCAAAGTTGTCTTACAACATACTGCAAACTCTTACTGCAAACTCTTCAAATGTACCATACAGTATATGAATTGACTCTAAGAACTAAAGTTTTGAAATTCTATGTACATTTAGTCCAGTTTGAAATTAGCTAACTGATAGGGGAATGCCATTCCAGGTAATGAAAGAAATTTCAGAAATCTTTGGTTCTGGAGAGTTATTTCATGATTTTACATCACCTACGGTACACTACCTGTAGTTTTACTTTTAGAGGAACATCAGCTTGATCTTTTGTCACAGTGGAGGATTTTGTTATGGGCCTCATTGCCTAATGGTAGTTCAGAAATGTATATGTAATAGATGAACAATGAATATTAATGGTGTTTTCACTGAAGGTAACAAGGACATAGGAGTCATAAATATTCACTGTTCAGTTCTGCATTTTAGCTGACATCCATGAGGGCAATGTGGCCCACAGCAAAAGTTCCCAAAATGAGACACAACTTGATATTTGTCTGAAATCATGTGTAATGATGTACAAGTAAAAAGTGAAATAACTCAAGAACCCGAAGTTCATGACACTGCCTTTATTTCCTGGAGTGGTATTCCCCTTTTACCACTGCATATTACAATTAAAAATGTATCAGGGGAATGTACATGTAAATCAATCATTATCTTTGTTGGGAATGTTCTTAGGGAAAGAATCCAATTCAAGATGTCGGTTTCCCTCCGGGTCTCTGCAGATACATTCGGGTGTCTGAAAACACCCGCGATTACCCTCACTCAGGTGATAATGAGTCTGTAATGAGCACACCTCGTCAGCCCAACCGCGGGTTTTCGTGCCTATTGTTTAACGTTCTATTGCTATGCAAATATTATCATTTTCATTTTCACTTTCTTTGATGACAGAGTATTTACCTGGCAAAGAATGTGGACAGACAGAACTTGAATTAAAAACTGGATCCAGACTCTACATCCAGTCACCAAATTACCCATCAAACTACTTCAGTAACTCATGGTGTGTTTGGACAGTGACATCAGAATCTGGACTACCAATGAGAATTGACTTTAGAGATTTCTGGACAGAGAGAGGATTTGATTGGTTAGATATTGGAGATGGTTCTGATGAGGCTGATCTAACAACTCGGCAAACTAGACTGTCTGGTAGAAATACACCACCTCCTGTCTACTCAGAAGGGGATAACCTATGGATCACGTTTAGCAGTGATGACACGGTCAATTTCAGAGGATTTCTGTTGCATATCACAGAAAGTGACAGTAAGTACATTTACTTGATTGGTATATGTGATATACTAGTTCTGAAAATCCCTCCTTATGGTAATTTACAAGAGAGACCCATTTCATAATGATAACTTCACATCTACAAATTTGAGGAACTGTCAAAATCTATCTAAATGGTTAGAATTCACTTTGAGAACTGGCTTCACTTTAATTTGGAAATCGTTGAATCGTTTACACTTTTTTTTCAATTACAGTAGAGTTTGACTTTGCAATCACACATTAACACTGGCCTTGGACTTGATGTTCATGGTCAACTTAAGCATTAAAAAACAATTGAATTATTTTCAATTTTGTGTTAAATTCTTTTGGATTCATTTTCTGATGACCGTGCATATCTTCAATTTCGTACAAAAACTTATGTGTATTTTATGTGTAGGGTTTTTGACGATAAAACTATGTCTGTTAAAACTATGGTTTACAATATTTTTTGTTTTCCATTACAGTTGAGACTGGTGAACCTAAACCAGAACCTGGTGTTACACCCACACCACCACCCCCATGTGGACAGCATATAACAGTACCTGATACTGGTACAGTCAATGTAACATCACCAAACTATCCTAATGATTACTATAACTATCTAGACTGTGAATGGACGGTGAATTCTACAACTGGTAGGAGAATTGAAGTGATCTTTATAGACTTTGAAACGGAGAAAATGTAAGTACAGTGGATAGAAAAGATCCAGTTTTGATGTTCATATGCAAAGTGACGTCATTTGATATTATGTAATTATTTCATCATGGACTCAGAGATACGGACAGACACTTTACAATGTACAAATGTAGGTTGTATGCCAAGGGGAATAGCTGGTAACAAATACAGCTGAATTAGATGGGGGGGGGGGGGGGAGGAGGTGGAGGGGATGGGGATTCAAAAACATTGACCTTCCTTAGCTTCTAATATAGACTATATTTCATTGAATTTAATGTTGCCCGTTTCTTATGTCAGTATGTTCTCAGTGTGCCCTCTAATGAGAGACAAATTTTGTTGTTGTGGGTCAGTATGATAAAAACTGGCAATTCTTAAATGAGTGACCACAAAGTAAGAGATAGGGGAACACTAAATTTGGTGAGTCACTACTAGAAATTGTGTGTCAGTGACACATCAAATTGGCTTAGAGGGCACACTGGTTCTCACCATCAGTGTTTGAATAATCCGTCCTTTGTTCTTATTTGTTTTGACAGGAGAGACTACTTAGAACTTGGTGATGGTGATGATATCTCTGACAAGACAACAAGATTTATGATTGTGTCTGGTGATGACTTACCCAGTCCATTCACATCTCACCTGTCACAGCTGTGGTTGAGATTTGTGACTGATGGAAGTGAGACAAAGAGGGGATTTCATATCGAATTCAAGGAACATGAACGTATGTATTGTTATTGAAAATTGGCTATAGTGTATTTATTTTCATCAATGTTGTGGATATATTTATGTCTAATACAAATCGATAGCAGTTCAGTAAGGCTATAGGAATGGTCACTGTCTACAGTGAGTCCAGTGTGTATGTGTATGTATGTTTGGGTGTATGGATATGGATATATATGTGTGTGTGTGTGTGTGTGTGTGTGTGTGTGTGTGTGTGTGTGTGTGTGTGTGTGTGTGTGTGTGTGTGTGTGTGTGTGCGTGCGTGCGTGCGTGCATGCGTGCGTGTGTGCATGTGTGCGTGTGTTTGTGGGTATGGGTAGTATAGGTTTGTATAGGTCCGTGTGTCGTGTCACACTGTGTGTGTGTGTGTGTGTGTGTGTGTGTGTGTGTGTGTTTACATCTATCCATCCATGCATTCATGTATGACTATGTCACTATGTGGGTGCATGGATAGAACATATATCAGTATGTTGATTCTTACTTACTAGTAAATGATGTATCAGAATTGCATAATTCTATGTTTTTTTACCAAACCAAGTACTGTTATTTAAAGTTGTTAATTTTGTATGATTACCTATTATCTTAACTGTAAATTTCTGTGACTTGTTTAAATTATACATATACATGCATATTGTCACATCTCCTATTACATGCAGCGTGCAGTGGAGAAGAGATGGTAACCATACCAACAAACCCTGGATTTATTGATGTTACTTCACCTGGCTTTCCTAGATCCTATGAACACAATTTGTTTTGTCAGTGGTTGATATCATCTGAGTCTGGTGGTAGTGTAAGGGTATCCATTGAAGTATTTGAAACAGGTAAAGATTACGTACATTTTCTGTTTTATTGTCATTCATGTTGTCATTTCTTTTTATTCTTAATGTGTATTAATGTAATTGTTCAAATTATTTTGTGTGTGTTACCTTTATTTATTTATTTATTTATTTATTTATTTATTTATTTATTTATTTATTTATTATATTTAAAATTTGGTAAAAACAACTACACAACTGAGACAAAAGTAATTGTGGCATTCTCGCAAACCAGAGTTATTATTCCTACCACTACATTTCAATATATGAGGCTCGTTAAGAACGTTGCCGTAAAACAGGCCGTGGTTTGCGACGATGAATTGTGGGTGTCGTCTTTGATGATGTAATGCTTTTATCAGTTTAAATAGTAACAGTCGCTCTCAATGTTATAACATGTAGTATTCTATTAGTAAACAGAGTCATGAGATCTGAGATCACGAGGTGGTTATGCTTTAATACTGACACAAAGTACATTGTATGTCTTTGCATGAAACTTGTCTCATTCCTACTCACCACAGGCAAGCATCATTCAGCTTTTTTTTAGTGTGGGTTGTACATGTATATGATACTCGCATTCATTGATTTTGATTTTTCCCTTTAGAGCAATTCTATGACTGGGTTGATATTGGTACTGGTTTAGACTCTACACACCTGCCAAGTCGATTACAACACATGTCAGGATCTCTTGTTGGATTCTCTGATCAGTATATATTCACCACTGATAGTAATGATGTCTGGATGACATTTTCAACAGATAATGATAACAAAGATGATTTTCCTTACCTAGGATTCCAAATAAGATTTTATGATGGTAAGTCTTATGATGGTTATTGTCGTTATTTAGATAAAAGTTAAATATATTGTAAGTTCTCACCTGAAAATACAGTTGTAAAGATTGTAGAACCTTGATAAGACACTCTGACAACACTTTGATTATAGACAAACTGGCAGTCATTGTAAAAACCTATCACATACTCCTTTAAATAACTTCTGTTTTTAAAATTAAGTTAATAGGCCATTGCAGATTGCAAACAGGAAGTTGAGAATACAGTGCCCTCACTCATATTGGGGGTATCATCATACTGTTTCTTAAGAGATTTGTTCCTTGGTATTCTATAGAAGTGTAAATCAGGGATGTGTTTTGCATTGTTCAGACATCGACAAAAGCAGCATTGCCAGTATGATTAACCAAGTAACCTATACCATGTATACCCCCAAGGTACACACAGACAGGAAGTAGAGCGCCACCATGGCAAATTTTGGAAAAAGCCTATTAGTCTATCAACCTATCAAAACTCTTTTTCAGTGAAGATTTTAGAACCTCTTTTGATAACATAGATAAACTTCATGATTTTATGTGTTCGTGACTTAAGTTTAAAGTAGCCATATGGATGAGGATTGGGTATTTTACTCGTTTTTTGGGGGGATTTTTGATTTATGAAACAATTTTATCATGGCTCCCTACTTAAAAAATCAATGTGAAACATTATATGCCAAGTCCTTATTTGTAACCCAATAAATTGCAAAAGATTAAACTTGTTACACTTTTTTTTTTTTTTTTAGCTTTTGCTATGTATTGAGTCACAAACACAGACTTGGTGTATATTGTTTCACATTGATTTTTCAAGTAGGACACCATGTCAAAATTGTTTTATACATTAAAAATCCAGATAAATACCTAATCCTCATCCATATGACCACTTTAAAATTATGGTACAACAAAGGTATGACCACCTGACAATCATTACAAAAAAACCACATGAGTAGGCAGCGAGAACTGAACAGCTAAAACAACATAAATCTATATCCCTTCACATAACTATTATTTTTAAAATTATATTCAATTTCATTAACAAAGCATATTTATTTTTCAGTGTCTGTAGACTGTACAATTTAAAATGATCAAATATTCTTTGAAAAAAATATTGTTTGTAAGATAATTAAATGTTACAATTCTGTTACAGATGGTTGTGTTACGGAGCATATTGTAGAGACTGAAGGTGAAATAGAATCGCCATCATATCCAAGTTCTCAACATTACCCACACAATGCAGACTGTGTATGGATCTTTGAATACAAACCAGGATATGAGATTCATCTGACAATTGATAGTTTCCAGCTTGAGCAGGGTTATGACAAGTTACTGATTGGATCTGGCACAGACCCCAACTCTCAAGATTACATTGTGAGTGTGTGTGATTAGTGCATGGAATTTTGATGAGAGCAGCTATGCTAGTTATTGGTTCATTTTAAAGTGTCAGCATTGTATTAAAATGAAACTGAACTAGCACGAACACTTCAACAGTATGTGCTAGCAGCTGGACAGGTAAATGCCTGCAACAGCCCTATGTTGCATACACCAGGGCTAGTCCAGTGTTTAACATCAGACTGACAAAGCACTCTGAGCACAGAGTGGGAAAGCACTATATAACTTATAAGAACCAACATTATTATAAGCATTATTGATGAATTGTAATGGGATTCTTGAGCCATCCTGTTTTTGACTCGAACTTCATCTTATGCAATAAACATCGCATAGCACGTTTGTTTTATCATGGAAGTATAACCCATGGTTTCATATTGTACTATGGTATGGTTTGAAGTATTAAAATAAACATTTCATTTTTGCAAGTATTTAATGAAAAAAATTGCATTGTGTTGAATAGAATTCTTAAACTTTTGAAAATGAACTTTCTATTGTATTCTAGGAACTGACAGGGACAATAAGCTCTGGTGAAACCCGTATCTTGTACACACATGAGGCATGGCTTCGATTTAAATCAGACTGGAGCATATCTGATAGTGGTTTTGTAATAGAATATTCAATTCAGTGTAAGTATTATTAAAATGATTGTCTGTTTAGCAGGCAATTTCTGTATTCCCATGCATGTGGAACTAGAAAGTGGGGAAAAATAAGACTGTATTTGTACCTAACGAGTGAAATTAATAAACTTTGTCACACACTATGTTCTTGTAATCAGTCAGTCAGTTACTGACTTAACTTCATATTGTATATTAATTTTTTTGTCTTGAACTTAAAACTTCTCAACTTTGCAGACCATCATTCAAAGTCTATGATTATTGTGTTTCCAAAGTTTTGGAAAAACATGGCCACCATATGTGACTTCTAGTTTAATTACCATGTTGGATTCAAGATAATCCTGTCATCTGAACAAAAAGAAGTATGTGTGTATTAAAGTTATAATAGAAATGATAAATGGACTTGTAGAAAACTGTACATCAGGAGTTAGGACTTATAAGTATGAATTTAACCTGAATATGAACACAACTTCTGAAGTTTTTGCTCTTGTTTATAGTTGATGTACTTCTAAAATCATTCATGCAAATTTTTAATTTTATATTCATAAAGTATTAGCTGCAAAAAATTATTTTTTTTTGTGTTACATATCATCTTTTATACAGGTCCTAGTGGTTATGAACCAGGTCATAATGATAGATGCTATAAGTTTGTAACTGATCCGTTGCCATGGGAAGAAGCCAGAGACGATTGTAAAGAGACGAGTGATGGAGACTTGGTGATAATAGATGATGAAAGTGAGATGAACTATCTGATAGGAGAAATTGGAAATAACAAGTACTGGATAGGTATGTATATATGTTCTCCCAATTTTAAGAGAGCATAACAGTGTTGAAGCTTTTTGTAGTAGTCCCCAATGGGCTAATGTGTTAGATACTGGATCAAGCTAAGTTATACAATTAGGCTGACTCTGGGCTAGCTAGCAAAGTGGAAAGGATTCGTGAGTTGTATTTTACCACTAGATGATTAGTATTAAAACAGGGTCTGATATAGTAGGTGTGCTTCTACTTCTACTTCTATTCTGTGTAAACATCCAAAAAGGATTATCATCACTTGGCAAACGAATACACCATAGACCCTCCACCATACACCCTCCACCATACACTTTCCACCATACACCCTCCACCATACACTCTCCACCATACACTTTCCACCATACACCCTCCACCATACACTCTCCACCATACACTCTCCACCATAGACCCTCCACCATAGACCCTCCACCATACAGTCTCCACCATACACACTCCACCATAGACCCTCCACCATACACTCTCCACCATACACTCTCCACCTGCTAAAGGGTCTATGGATACACCAATGAATAGCTAATGAATAGATCCTGTAGATCAGACACATGTTATGTACATCTATATTGTTTCTGTCTTTTCTCTGTCCATTTGTAACATTATTTTTAAGGTTATTTTGACAGGGTTGTTGACGAAAATCGTTTACATAATTATGTATCTTTTCTGATTTTTTTTTCTTTTGTCTATTCATAACTTAGGTTAATCAAACAGAGTTGTTGAAGGAGACCATGTACATATGTATCTTCTCTGACTTTTTTCCTTTGGTCTATTTTTGTCTTTTGTTTATTCATATCTATAGGTTATTCTGACAGGGCTGTTGAAGGAGACTGGAGATGGATAGATTGTTCTATACCATCAGAGTGGCATCTGAGTTTATGGGCTGTTGGTGAACCCAGTAATGTAACAGGAGAAGACTGTGGGTCATCTGAAGATAGTGAATTCTATGATGAATTATGCTCTACTAGACTGAGATATGTCTGTGAAATACATCCACATAGTAAGATACATTTTGTCACATTAATATACAATATTATTCCATGCAGCGTAATTTGAAGGAAATACAATGTAATTAATTACAAAATGATTATTGAAAGAATTGACTCTTACAAGCACCATCAAACAATGCAAACAGAAGTTAACATGTTCTACTATGCATACCTGTAAACATAAATAATGCATTGTATAATAATCATTTAGTTCTCGGAACTGTATGTTGACTCTGTTATATATTCAACATAACACAGTATTCCTACAGTCTGACACAGTAATGTCTTGCTATCATACCATCCAGTGCCCACACTCAAATACACTAGTTTTGCTAGCTTCAACTTTTGAAATCCCTACAGTTAGACTTGAACCTGAAGTAAACCAATGGTATGTTATTTTTTTCTCCTAGATATGACATATGATGAACAGAATGTACAAAGTGTAGATGCAGCTCCTAAATCTGTATCAGAGATCAATGTATGGTGGGAGGTGGCACCAGTATTATGTGATGTGTTAGGTTACAAAGTCAAGTACCACCGTACTGATTACAGAGGTGGTGTGTGGGTGATTGACATACCAGGAGGTGACAGTAACGCTGTGACACTGAGTAACCTAGAATCAGCTACATGGTATATGATGTATGTAGCTGCCTATACTGAAAGAACTGTGTTAGACTATGTCCCTGGATACCCAGTACAAACATATGAAGGTTGGTATACTGATGTGTAATATTATCCAGTTCCTGGAGGAGGAGGAGGGGGGGGGGGGGGGGGTTAGCTTTGTTCAGCATCTTTACTGGATAAGTGGAATGGAAAAAAAAAGTTTTTATAATGTCACTGATTACCGTAATTTCAGAATGACATGTTACAATTTGACTTCAGTTTCCTTTTCTGCTAAACAGAATATCACTTTGAGTTGCTTTTTACTACAAAATGATTTTGATTGAATTAACAACTTTTCCAAATTATGAATTTGGTTGTGATTAATTTAAACTTGGATGTTGAAAATAAATAGAATGCCATGGTGTTATGAAAAGTAATAAATTGGTAGAAACAAATTTAAAAAAACAACAAACGACTTCCCATACTGAACTTATGCATGAAAGGAATTACTTTTGTTGTATGATCAGAAGTAAAGATTGAATGTATGAATGAAAGGAAGATGAAATATTAAAAGAATGTTTTCCCACAGGGGATTGGGATTGGCCATATTTATGAATATTTATTTTTAGTTTTAGTTTTTGTTTATTTTGTTTGTTTGTTTACTTTTACCTATTTGTTTGTTTGTTTTTTGCTTTTTAAAAATATCTTCCCTACAAGGTGCTATGTAATAAAGTAATGATTTGAAAAGCTGGTGTCATGTCTTTTTTTCTAGATCAATTTTAACTTGTTCTTTTCTTGGTTTTAATAAACCAGCTTTACTATGACTACCTTATTAATTATTTATGAGTTATTTCTACTGAGCGCTATAACCTCTTCCTTGTCCCCACTCACCATAAAGTAGTCTTTTTTTCACGTGGTAAGTGTTGACAAGGAAGGGTACTCTGTAGAACTGACTCATTGATAACTAATAAGGTTGTCTAGTCATAGTAAAGCTGGTTTATTAAAACCAGCAAAAGAAGAAGATGAAGTTGATTTTGAAAAAAACAAACAAACACCTGATTTTCAAATCATTATTTTATTACATGGCACATTCTAGGGAAAAGATATTTTTAAAGAGCAACAAAAAAAAAGCAAAAAAAAGTAATCAATAAACAAAAAACAAATATTTGTAAAAAAGAAAAGAAGTAAACATTAAACAAAAAACAATTATTTGTAAACAAATATGGCCAATTCCAAGCCCCTGTGGTTTTTCCTATAAACATATCACCAATATAAGTATTGAATCTTGAAACTAATTAACATAATATATTCATTTCAGTCATCAAGCCTCCATACCCAATACCTGACCCTGTTAAAGAGTGTGGTGGTGAATACATGGCAAAGAATGGATCCTTATTACGTATCATTTCACCAAACTATCCAGATAGATATGATAACCGAGAAGTAAGTCAGTCATATAAATACATGATAGGCTACCACCGAGATGTCAACATCACCTGTATTACACAGTGCTGTACAAGAAACTATGCTATGCATGTATTACACATGGTGTTGTACAAGAAACTGTATACCATACATGTAACAATAGAGTTACATCATAGAATAGAAAGTGAAATTGTTAAGTTGATATATTTGTAGACTCATAGTGACAACCCTTAGGTCATGAATATTTTCCAGCTGAATGAAGAAAAATATTGGAGAATAACATAATTATATCAGCACCAGTAATATCAAAGAAAAATTGGGGAAAATAATGGCAATTTTTAATGTTCTGACTCATATTTCGAACACAGCAGAACCAGTGACGTAGACATGCTTGTTGTGACATGGACTTGTGTTGTCGTGATGTAGAATGATCAGAGTATACATTCCATATTTTTTGTTCAACTTGGCTCATGCATGATATAAATAATATTATTCTTCATTGACAGCATTGTGAATGGTTTATCAGTGCAACACCTGGCAAAGTCATTGCAGTGTACCTGAGAGACTTCAGTACAGAGCCATGGTTTGACTACCTAGACATTGGAGAAGGAACTGATAACTCAGACGGCAGTACCAGAGTCCATCATCTGTCTGGCTTTTTCAAACCCTGGGAGTACTGGACCTCAGAAACTAATGAATTATGGTTTACATTCATAAGTGATGGGATCCTTAGACTTAGAGGATTTCTGATTGAACTTGAAGAAATTGATGTTGGTAAGCTCTGATTTTCAATTTTTAGGTAAAAAGTTATCTTTTGATCACTAACAAAATGGGCTATATTGGTTTGCTGACATAGATATCACTTGCTTGGGTATACCATGAAAATTTGATATATTTGTATAATATGTCACTGAAAAGACTCTAGAACTAACCAAGAGAGTCTAAACTTCAACAATTTTAAGATTAATATGAAAGTTGGAGGATTTACTGTGAAAGCCAGGCCACCTAAAACATCATGTCATTGGGCAATGACAAAAAATCTATCTTACTAACATTGCTACATTTCATTTGTTAATAGCTGGATAAAAAATCTAAAAATATATAGCTGGAATCTGATTCTGAAGATTTCTTGTTTGGACTGTCAATGAAATGTACAAACAGTATTAGTAAGATTTTTGTCAAGCCAGATGATGAAATGTAGCATTGCAACGTTATAAGATTTTTCTCCAGTCGTATGCTTTGTTTCTGATTTGACAGTTTTGTGTAATGTACTTCATCAACAGAATTACCTGAGCCCAAACCACTGCCTACTGAACCAATAGAAGAAACACCCTGTGGTGGTAATATTACCGTACCAAGTGTTGGATCAGAAGAAATCAAGTCACCCAATTACCCAGAACACTATGACAATGATTTAGAGTGCATTTGGCATGTTGTCTCCGAGAGTGGACGTAGAATCAAGGTTACATTTGAAGACTTTGAGACTGAGACTTGCCATGATTGGTTAGTTCTTGGAAATGGTCTTGATCATACAGACCTAACAACCAGTGACTTGAGTCTGTCAGGTTCATTGTCACCAGATCCCTATGAATCTCATGGCGACAGAATGTGGTTGACTTTCACAACGGATTACTCTGTCACTAGGAGGGGTTTTAATCTTGTTCTTACAGAGATAGATGACAGTGGTAAGTTATTTTTTATTCATTTCATTATGTTACAGTTAGCATTGAAATAGTCTATTTTGTATATTATTGATGATGTGATGAAAATGGAAGTTAAGCTTGTGTTTAATTATTACTCAATAATTGCAAAACGCTACAAAAATGTGTAAAACAGTTTTTTGTTTTTACAAGTCACTTTGTGTATACACAATTGCTAGTAATAAATATTTTTACACATTTTTTCAATTTTGTTTTTTTACAATTAATGAGTAGCAAAGATGGACTTGGCCTATGTATGTTTCACTTTGTTTTTTCAGTAATAATACAATGGGAAATTGTTTTATTAATTACAAATTCAAAATAGATATCCATTTTTCATCAAATATTTTTATACCTATATTTGATTACATTTTAAATCTGCTAATGTTTCAGAGAAAACATGTGGTGGTGAGCTGGTCATCACATCAGACAATGAGTATGTACAGATAGAATCACCCAATTATCCTGATGAGTATGATTACAGTGATATCTGTATCTGGACCATAGCTATTGATGAATCACTCTCAGACAAAGACATCCTGATGGTGGTTGATGACTTTGACTCTGAAGAAGGCTACGATTGGCTAGAAGTTGGATTAGGTGACGATCACCTGGACACTTCAACTCTGTTGTACCGGCTGTCAGGATCTAGTGTTGAGGGCTCCTTTGCCACTGGCAGTCAAGATCTATGGGTGCTATGGACTACAGATAACAGTGTCAATAAGAATGGGTACTCTATTCGATTCATTGCTGGTAAGTTGGGTAAAAAAAGAATAAAAAAGACAGGTTGATTAAAAAACTTAATGATTGTTTTTATGTAATGAGTAATCAGTGATGTACAATGTTAACCAATAGGAGAATAGGTAGTCAGGATGTCAACGTGGTTCCTAAGTAAACCAGGTCTGGTCAAAGTTTCTCAATCAGCACAAAACGTTGTTCATCCAATCAGTGAACCCCAACTGTTATAGTGATGTAAACAGTGTATAAGTAGCATCCTGAGCTGACAAATATACTATATTTGGACATTACACAACTGCCCCAATGAACACTAACTTTATGAGAGACTGTGTTATTGGTTAGAATGTTGTGATTGATTAACAATGACATGATCTTAATGACTGTGTGGCTGTGGATGAATTTTAAATTGCATCTCATGCATCTCTGGACTCCTAAAGTAATAAATTTGACTATACTGTGAGTGGAGGTGTAAATGGTAATGATACCATATAGGAACTAGACTATGTGAGTGGAGGTGTAAATGGTAACGATACCATATTGAAACTATACTGTGAGTGGAGGTGTAAATGGTAATGATACCATATTGGAAGTAGACTAGAAAATAGGTTATGACCTACTTACAACATATTCCAGTGATTTCCCACTTTGTTTGCAGAAGATAATTTCGTGGGGAAACCTAATATAATAATATTCAATAAATAGTGATTCAAAGTTTTTTTCGGGGATTCAAAACTATAGAATAATATCTCAGGTAGCTGTCTCTAACTACTTACAAACCCCAAACAAACACCCTGAATGACAGAAGTTAATATACATTTCACTTTTAATTTGGTTAGACTGAAATTTTCCAAATTAATTGTAAAAAAAAATGTTTGATTATTTCCATACAGTTGATCCATGTGGTGGTAGTTTGTATGGTCCAACTGGAAACATCACATCACCAGGATATCCCATAAACTATCCACATGGTAGTCAGTGTGAATGGATAATTACAGTAGATGAGGGTACTGGTATACTTATCTCATTCAGTGTCTTTGAGACGGAAGAAAACTATGATTACTTGTACGTAGGAGAAGGATTAGTATCAGACATGTCCAGTGGTTCTGTAAGTATACATTTCTTTATTTTAAATGCAGCAAGTCTTGGAGGGTGATGTCAGTAGCAAGCACCGTTTGAGACAACCCTTCAGAATTTCATAACTTAGCTTTTATTTTTGCTACTGTAACGGAAGAAATGTTAAGTTGAAGTCTGTTGCAGTACATATTGGTTCATGTATTCCTGTATATTTATAGTAACGAGGCTGAACTCGATTAGTTGCTTGACCAACTATTTTTCAGTCTTTTTCTCTACAGTACAATGTATATAAAAAACTGCTATGTATTATTATCATTAATTTGAGAATAAAATTATTATTATAGTCACTGCAAAATTAAGTTGATGCTTTTTGATAAAAAATATAAAAAAGAAAAAAAAAATTCAGGAATAATCTGATAATGAATGAAAAGTACCTTCTGACCTTTTGTCATCTTTGTTTGTAGTATTTGACAAACATTTGGGTAACTTTTCAATACTTATAAATTGTTCAGTGATATTTCATTATTTTATACCGATGCTCTACACATTGTTCTTTGCATTACTTCAAAATTAGTGTCTTTTTTGTGTGAAACATTGCAACGTGAGTGATTTAGTTGCAACATAACTTTTGATTTTTTACTTTCTGTGAGTATAGGAACTATCAGGTCCAGAGCTACCTAAAGACATTATTGTGAATAGTCATCAAGCCTGGTTGGTGTTTACATCAGATCAATCAATTAGTTACCATGGTTTCCACCTTACTTATGAACAATATGAAGAAGGTAAGAGAATCCAATTTGATTAGACAACAAAATATTACACATCATCTTCAGGTAGATCAATTTGTACACTTTATATTTTATGTTACTCTCGTAATTAAGGCTTACCAGAGACATATCAGTTAAGAGGCAAGTGTATAGAATCTAACTTAGATTATACAACCCATAACACCAAAGTAAAGCATTTTCAGTATGTACCATAATCGTTTATATTATCCATATCAAGTGTAAAAGTATACTATTTCATTTGCTATTTGGTTGAATTAGAAAGGTCACATACTAGTCTTGTAAATAAATAAATAAACAAATTGAAACAGTATACATTAAAAAGGTCACATGTTACCAGGGTAAACTTGTAAATAAACCAATTGAAAGAGTATACATTTACACTTGATATGAATGCTATAAATGAGTGTAGCATATAGAAAAAGAGCTTTACTTTGGTGTTACTCATTGTATTATATACAGCTGATTAAAAACTCTGTGTCACTATAAAATAGTATTAACTAGTATAAGGTATCATGAAGTCTATAAAGTTTGTATTTTCAAAGTTATCACTGCAGGTATTTATCATTTGAAATTGATGACATTAGTTAGCCATGCCACTAAACAATCTGAAATAAGCCAAACTACATATTGCTGAATTACTAATTCCTTTCAACTAAACTTAATTTCATCAATCAGTGTAATAAAATATCAGAGACTTCCAATAGTTTGACTACTGGCTGACATCTTCACCTTGGAATGAGGTCATGATTTCTTCTTCAGATGTATTACTAGCTATGATATATTTTCTTTGTAGAAATCCCTGAACCCAAACAATGTGGTGCTTGGTATATGCTGAAGGTAGGAGAAGTAGTCGTAATAGAATCTCCTAACTATCCCCAAGACTATCCTAACAATGTCCACTGTCAATGGAACGTAACAACAGAGTCTGGACTACCAATGATTGTACAATTCAGAGACTTTGTGACTGAGTTGGGTTTTGATTGGTTGGAGATTGGAAACGGACTTGATTCTGGTGATGTGGATAGTAGCGTTAGACGTATCTCGGGTCCCTTGTATGTCCTGCCATTGCCCGTCATGTCAAGTCACGAAAACATCTGGTTGACCTTTGACACTGATGATACCATTACAAGACGGGGATTTCAGCTTTGGATATTTGAACACAATGAGAGTGAGTAGAACCATTTGATGATGTAAATATAATGAGAAACAAAGACCACCATTTTTTGTCTTCCATTTGAAGAGTTGTTAATAGCTAATTCATGTATTTACTTTCCCTGTTTTCTAACAAGTTCAACTTGTAAATGCTTGCATGTCACTGGTTGTATGTGATAAAACAGACAGAATCACCAATGTCTGCATTTTATTATAAAAACAATGAAATTAATTTATGAATGAAATTTTTTCACCCTCAGTTCTTGTATTCTCCTCTACTGATCTAGAATAACTGATTGTATCATCACGTTTTACTTTGCAGCTGAACCAATACCACCTAAAACAACACCAACACAGCCTGCCACCGTACCTACACCAGTAACTTTCACTACAGCAATACCTTGTGGTGGTCACATTAACGTACCTAACACTGATTATGTAGAGTTTACATCACCCAACTACCCTAGTAACTATGACAACAAATTGAACTGTGAATGGACTGTCAGTGCTGAACAGGGCAAGAGAATTGTTGTGACTTACCAAGACTTCAGGACTGAAAGAATGTAAGTTTTGGCTATTTGAATATAATTATAGTTGCAGGAGGGTGGTTCTCTGAAAAAGATTATTCTATAAACTTGCAGTGTAGTGTTTTAGGACTTCCAATGTTTACATTATCTTGATTACAGGGTTACTAGCTTATCGCTATCATCCACTTGTGTAATCTACCACATTGAAGAACAATAGATTTAGTTTGTGTCTATCGTTAGTAAACCAAATAGGCCTTGGTTACCAGTCTGAGAATTGTATTAATATTAGGCTGGATAATCAAGATGACAGGCATATCCTATTAACTGTTGCTGCTCAATTTTAAACATTAGACAAATAATGTATATCTCAGAACTTGCACTCTGCATATCTGAGATAAACAACTGTAATAAAAGACATTTCATAAGACTTGGCCATGGCCTATTTATCACACAGTCCTGTCAACATAGTCTGGTCCTATATCTTGGTCCCTCTATGATCACACAGTTTTGCTCTGATGTTACCTCTATCACACAGTCCTGCTCTGATGTTACCTATGAGGACCACATTGGAAATAAGTGTTTTTAAAAATACTTTTATGTGTTATATAAATTTTTACCTAAATAAAATCAATCAATCAAACCTCTATCACACAGTCCTGCTCTGATGTCACTTCTTTCACACTGACTGTCCTGCTCTGATGTTACCTCTTTCACATAGTCCTGCTCTGATGTTACCTCTATCACACAGTCCCTCTATCTCTTGTCTTCTATCACATAGATTCTCCATCACACAGTCTCTATCACACTGGGCGCGCTGTGATGGGTGGACTGTGATGTAGTTAATTAGTACAGTGTATGACATATTACTCACACCAAGTATGTTTTCTTATTTCACATATAAGACGTGATGTTCTCACAGTTGGAACTGGGTCAGATCCTGATAGTGGTACTCTAATGCGACGAGATTCAGGAACTGTTTTACCTAGTGAAATCCTAGCATCCACCAATGAAATATGGTTTGAATTTGTAACAGATCAATCAATAACCTACAGAGGATTTGAAATCAGATTACAAGTATATACAACTGAAGGTATGTCAAGGGATGGATAAGAGAATGATTGAGTTTGGTAGAATAAATCTCACCAAATTTACAGACTGTAACAGCACTTGTTTTACATACCCTGTTACAGGATCTGCATGAGGTCTGTTACATTTACAGGCATGTCCCGTAATATGCCTTCAGATTCCTAGCTGTGAATTTATGTTCAGCTAATGCATGCACATGCCTGCTGACTCCCATGAGGCATTATATTGTGTGTCCATGGGAAGAAATTATACTGAACACTGAATGAGGAACAAGTTTCACCCAGCTTGTCTTGGCAATCAAATGTTATATAAGTGTAAAATCTTGAAATGAGAGTCCGGAGCCCAAAATTTACAAAAGGTGTTTATCACTGCCCCTCGATCCCCCCTCCCCCATCATTGTGCACTGTCTGAAGTACACTCAGTAAAGTCTTCTCTGCCTCTGTATGTTTATAGATTGTGGTGGTGAACTACAGATACCAACTGATGATGTTGAAACTGTCATACATCCTGAGGGTGATGAACAATATGGGAATAATGAACTATGTGACTGGATTCTGGATGCTGACGCTAACCGCAATGTACGTGTGCATGTCAAGACAGTGGACACAGGTAAGTCCAAGTAATATAATAAACTATGGCTAACTTGATAGTGAATGCTGACTCTAATTATGGCAAATCTATATGTATAATGTTAAGACAGTTGACACTGGTATGTAAGTCTGAGTGAATCTTTTTAGACAAAATACCAAGATTGTCAATTTCAAATAAAGTATGGAAATTGTCATGGATTTTGATCATATTTTCATCTTTACATCTTTTGCTCTTTTCTCTCTCAGAATGGTACCATGATGTGATTGAGATAGGTGAAGGTAGAGACTCTACAGCCAGGTCTACACGTTTACTTACCATATCAGGTTCACGCCAAGACTATACTTTTTATACAATGGCCAGTGCTGTCTGGATGACTTTCATGTCCGACTCTTCCCACGTTGGTGATGGTTTTGAAATCGACTTTTATGATGGTGAGTTCTCCATAAAAAATTCTTCAGCTGGACTTTGTCATGAAAATAACAAAACTAATTTGGAAGTATTAATTATGCTATATTCTCCCAGAAGGTAACATAGTCACTGAAAATTGTTTGTAAAAAGTAACTATTGATAATATACTAGGTAAATTATTTACACCTTATGTTCTGGACTACAAATTTTATCATGATTCCTAAAACAAGATCTGTGTTGTTTTGTTGTGCTGATAAATTTGTTGTAGAAAAGAAGTTGTTGCAGGGAACTGAAATTTATGAATGACGTTGGAGAAATTAGGTAGTACCACCAAATATGCAGAAAAAATAAGCGATGCAATTTATCTGTATAGTGTCAGGATGTTGATTGTCAATTTTCCGCTGGCTTTGATAATTTGTCAAATGAAAAATTTTAATACTTCAAAAATAATTTTTCTCCTAAAATCTTTATCACAAATATTAAGCAGACCCAGAAAAATCATCATTCACAATATTAAGTGTATACAAACATACATTGGGGTTTTAAGAATTACATGTTCACAGAAATGTTATCCCTTTCAAATGAAAAATTTACTTCAAAAATAATTTTTCTCCTAAAATCTTTATCGCAAATATTAAGCTGACCCAGAAAATCATCATTCACAATATTAAGTGTATACAAACATACATTGGGGTTTTAAGAATTACATGTACACAGAAATTTTATCCCTTCTTAGAAAGCTTTAATTTTATATTTCAGATGCCTGTGTGTCACAACACCTCACAACTTTCCCAGGAGAAGTACTATCACCAAACTATCCAGGAATTTATCCACACAATTCTGATTGTACTTGGCAACTAGAACAACTAGAAGGCAGACAAATCAGAATGACATTTAATGACTTGAGTCTGGAGAATGGTAGAGACTATCTGTACATTGGTGATGGCAATGATCCATCTAGCTCACCTACACTGGTATGATTTAAATTCAACCTTTGCACCAGTTGTTTAGAAATACTGCTGATCAGAACGTCATTTTATCAGTGGTGGACAATAAAAACTGGCTTTGAAGGTGCCAAAAAGTCTTCTCCTTATCACACTATTAAACTGTCATACATTGATACAAAAACAATAGCTGGTGTCTCAGATGTAGATAAGATTCATACAATGCTTTTATCAGTTTGTTTATGTCTGTGAAAGTTAGACACATTGTATATGGTAATATGACTAACTTTCACAGATATAAACAAACTGATAAGAACATGCCATGAACTTAGATCAGAGACACCCAATGTTATTTTGTATCAATATATGTCTGCTTGATAGTGTGATAAGGAGAAGACTTTTCAGCACCTGCAAAGTCAATTTTAATTGTCCACCACTGATAAAATGACATGATCAGACCATTTCTAGACAACTAGTACAAGGGTTGTAAACTGTACTTACCAGAGACAACATTCTAAAATAGATACACTTTATTTACTAGATGCACAATTCTTAAGTGAATACAATGTTACAACATATTTATCCTCATGATCAACACAGAGCTAAAATCATGCAATACACCCCCCACCCCCCCCATACTAGAATAGACTTATCCACACAGGATTGCACTCTACCTATAAGTGTTTATTAAACAATACACCTATTTCCCAACCATTACTAGGGAGGGATGTCTGAGCAAGAGTTTCATCAGGACTGCAAACTGCAAAAACAACTTAGTGTCAAAATCAAAGTAATTTAGAAATTAGGATTTTAAAAAACCACCTTGAATGATGTTTAGAGATGTAAGCTTCTGTCAATGCCAAGACTCACTGTTTGTATTTCTTTTTCAGACATTAACTGGTCATGAGATTCCAGATATCTTTATCAGTACAAGTAACATGGTATGGATACGATTTGAAAGTGATTGGACTGTAGCAGATAGTGGTTTTAACATCACATATGATGCCGAGTGTAGGTCTTCTATTGTAATGTCACTAGATTTGCAAAGGACATGTTTGATGGTGCAAAATGTACAGTTTTAGATCTATTATTCAGTCAAAACAAATGCAATGGATAACGTGTATGATAGACCCCCATGGTGTGCAAGTACAAGAGTGGCATAATTCAAGGGGGTATTTGCACAAGTGCTTGCAGTGTTTTCTGCAGCCATACTTGAAATTGCAGCAGAAAACACTGCAAGGATGAATGTAAATACCTCGGAGTACCCACACTGGAACTGGAGTTCTGTTATTATTACATTTTTAGGTGAAACAGCAATTTCCTTAAAAATAATACTATGCAATTGCATGCTTTTGTATACAACAAATGATTGTATCCTCATTTGCATATTATTTGCATGCAGATATGCAATAAAGTTTTCGGTTTTGAACTGTATTGCAGTAGAATAAATGTGAAATTTCTATGCAGGAGGAAGCTATTTTAGAAAACTATGATGTAAATATAATATTTCACCATAGCACCGAGTTTTTTATTTCCATTTAGGTCCTGTTGGGTATGAATCTGGTCCATTGGAGAGATGTTACCGTTTTGTTGATGAGCCATTGCCATGGGAAGAAGCTAGAGACAAGTGTATGGAGACACTGCATGGTGATTTAGTGATTGTAGAAACACAGTCTGAGTATGCATATATACTCAATAGAATGAATATGACAGGATTCTGGATTGGTGAGTTGTGTTATTCAGTGGAATTTGACACTACTGCTGCAGAGTCTCTTATTTTGACAGAAAACTGCTATCCCCTGCAACAAACAAAACCCTTATTCATCAACAGAAAAACCCTATACAGAGTACAACATGAGTGTATATGTCATATGGAGGTGGCAATCCCCATCGACATTGATTATCTGACACCAGGTGGAAGAGGCCATTTGAAACACCAAGTACATCAACATAGTTTCTTTCCCAAAATTATTAGGGACTGGAACTCACTAAACCACGATCTGAAAGCCAGTCACTGATGCTTTCAGGGATGTTTCCTTAAAATTACTGCTAGGTTATGAGTGCAAACCCCACCCCTCTACCCAATTCCCCAGTCTAGATGTACCATACATCAAATCATATCTTACTTGAGATCTTGAGATTCAATGCCACAAATTGCACAAGTCTACCTGTCCCACACCCCCAAACCCTTGTTATGATATCTGGCAGGCGTATAGCTGTTGTTATACAGATACATGATATATTTCAGACAAAATACAACTTTGATGTTTTGTGGAATTTTTCAATTGGCCACAAAAATTAATAATTGGCATATATCCACAGAGAGTGAGAATGTCATACTAAATATTTCTCTCCCCAATATACCCTATAAGGAAAGTGGAGTATCTGGAGAAAACCTAATTTTATTCTAAAGGGTAAACCTTTCATCATATACATACATGACAGGGCTTGTTGTCAATTTGTAGGTTTATCTGACCGAGCTGTGGAGGAAGAGTGGAAATGGGTAGATTGTACAGACCCAGCAGAGTGGCATGAAGATTTGGCTGATGGTAGTAATACTCCTGATAAAGACTGTGTAGTTGTCACTAATGGCACCACCTGGAGTTCAAGACTATGTCAAGATGCCTTGCCTTACATCTGTGAATTAAATACTAAAAGTAAGTTTGAAATACCAGCATGATCGCCAAAACGCTCACATATAAATTACATTTGAACCCTTATAAGGCTGACACCCTATTTTTAGAGTGCACCGGTAATTGTTACTAGAAACCAAGTCATTAAAGGGGTAAACTTATTGAAAATTGAAATGTAAATGCTGAAAGCAGAACCTATGCAAAAAGTCTGTTACAACACTGGTAACCCAGCCTTTGGTTTACTAAGATAGATGTAAACTAAATCTATTGTTCTTCAATGTCGTAGATTACACAAGTGGATGATTGCGGTTCTTCCTCTGTTGTGTGACTCTAATCACCCTGTGTTCAACATTGGAAGTCCCAAAACAACACTGCAAGTTCATGTAACTCTAAATAAACTAGTTTTCAGAGAAGCCTCCCTACAGAAACTATCATTAAACCAACGTCCATTCAATATCTTATCACTGTTGTATCAACCTGTTGCGACAATAGTTTTAGTTTGTGTCTATCTTAGAAAACCAAAGGCTCAAATACCAGGGTAATATGACTCTTCTATGTGTTTTTGTTCAATTTTAAACAGACTTTATTCCATATGAATAACTTTTTTTTTCCACTAATAAAATAAAAATAAAAGATGGCAATTTGACTGTAGAGTTTAATAGTTGCTCAGGAATGTTCTTGGGTCTCTCTCATTACCAAGCATGATCGTTCAAATCATAATCATATTTTTCTCTCTCACAATTACTTTCATTTCACTGTCTTACAGACTTTACCTTAGAAGACCAGAATGTGAACTCAGTTGATGCCGAGGCATTGTCTTCATCTAGTATCCATGTCGACTGGGAGCTGTCTTCACTACGTTGTGATATACTGGGTTATAGACTGCGCTATCATAGAACTGATATGGTAGGGGGTATATTTATTATCGATATACCTAGTGCTGATAGTAGTGAATACACTCTGTATGGACTACAATCATCTACTTGGTATTCTACCTATGTAGCTGGCTATACTGACAAGATACGACTGGACTATGTACCTGCTGACCCTGTACAGACATTTGAAGGTATGTATACACTAGGTGAATGAATAACATAAGAATTAATAGACTTGGTAGAATTTTGTGTTTGTGTGTCAGTTAGTAGCCAATCGGTTAGTCAGTCAGTCAGTCAGTCAGTCAATCAATCAATCAATCAATCATAGCCAATCAATCAATCAATCAATCAATCAATCAATCAATCAATCAATCAATCAATCAATCAATCAACCAACCAACTAACTAACCAACCACCCACCCATTAACCCAGAATTAGTAAATTAGTTAGTTAGTCAGTCAGTCAGTCAGTCGGTCTGTCAGTTGATTAATTAAGAGTCAAATACATTACAATTGATACATTGCAGTCGATCAGAAGAATTGTCTGACTGGTGCCAGTACCAGACCCTGAAGCATTGCACTCTTTTCAGTCATCAATGACACTAAAAGATCAACACACACTGAATAATTCTTTGAATATATATAATATATGCTTGTCTCCAGCTTGGCTTTGAAAATTTTAAGATTTGTCTTAGTCAAGGGAAGGGGTTTGAATGTTTAGAAGTGCAATTTGAGAAAATTTGATCACTTCTAGGTATAGAAATTGTTTCTGATTTTTTAGAACTTGTTGTTGTTTATGACTAGAATGATGTCTACTCTTATAAGCATTCCATTTATTTATTCTACTCTGATATTCTATAGTGAGGAAACCACCATCACCACCTCCTGAACCAATGAAAGACTGTGGTGGAAATTACACAGCTAAATCAGACAGTCTGTTAGTGATTACATCACCCAACTATCCTGATAACTATGAAAACAACAGAGTAAGTATTCAGCATTTTATTGATTCATGTATTGAAAATTAGCTTGCCGGTGGGTATATGTGATGTCATCACCAGATGAAGTATCAAGTATTCATTGAAATGTATTGAAATTAGCTTGTCGGTGGGTATATGTGATGTCATAGTGCACCAGAGGTTTCCCTTAAACCCTTGCCAGAAAATCCCCTAAAATGGCCAATCAATTGTCAAGATTTCAAAGTTGGATATGTTACTGAGATCCTATTGTATCACCCAAATTCATATTTAAGGTGATAGAAGTAAGAAATAAAAGTCAAGATAAATGTATCATTACATAATGCTTGTCCTATATCAATATCCATATTATTTTTGTATGTAAATCATAACAAAAAAGTTGTTTGAGATGTAAAAACATTGTGCCATCTAGTTAAATGTAAAACTCTATATCCACTCTGGTTATGGTAGTATGTCCTTTTCTTTACTGCTAAATCATGAAAAGCAAAATATCACAAACAAAAAGGCATTTTTTCCTTGATTTTTACCATCGTATGTTTTCTTCTTTTTTTCCCAGCTATGTGAATGGCGTGTCAAAGCTACAGATGGCAACAACTTGATTGTCTATCTACGAGACTTGAGAACAGAGTTCTTATTTGACTGGGTAGATATCGGTGAAGGGTCAGATCCGGGTGATGAAGACAGTAGAGAGCATCATATGTCTGGATACTTCCGTCTTTGGCAGTACTGGGAATCATCAACGGATGAAGTCTGGATCACTTTCAGTACAGATTACACTATTAACAGGAGAGGATTTATGATTGAGATTGTAGAGAACATCAGAGGTAATACATCATTTAAAAAAAACATAAAAAATAAAAAATTGAGTGTATTCTAACTTAAGGGTTATAATTTTTGTTATGAATTTAATTTTTGTATTTTGCTTTCATTTCATTTTCTGTGATTTTAATCATTTATAGAGAGAAATGACGGTACTAACAGACTCAGTAGAGGGGTCATGCTAAATAGTTTTTTGTGAAAATTATGTATTTCACATATTTGTAATTGTATGTTACATACAACCCCATAACACTAAAAGTAAAGCATTTTCTGTATGTATCACAATCATTTATAGCATCCATATCAAGTGTAAAACTAAATGTATACTGTTTCAATTGCTAATTGACCACTTTAGAAAGGCCACATGCTGTGCTTGTAAATAAAGTAATTGAAACAGTATACTTTTACACTTGATATGAATGCTATAAATGAGTGTAGCACATAGAGAAAGTGCTTTACTTCAGTGTTACTCATTGTACAGTTGATATAACTTTGCAATTCATAGTAAAGTGGTTATGTGGTCTCTGTAGTGTATGAAGTTTGATGTATGTACCTCACTTGATGTACCAATTGTGAAATTATTGTGCTAATATTTATATACTATTTTGTGGTTTACTAACTGTAAGAGTTACTCTGTTTGAAGTCAAGTTGCCTGTTCTTTCTGTTGCTTTCAAAGTTTGTGCATATATTTTACTTTTCGCTGGTGGAATAAATTTCAATTCAGTTCAATCATTTACATTATATCACATAGTATTTATCTGTTTCCGTATTCCAGACCCTGTACCAACTGAGAAACCAGTACCATCTGATCCCCCTGAATTACCACCAACATGTGGAGAGAACATTACCTTGACTGAGGGAGAATCACGAAATGTCTATTCTCCTAACTATCCTGATGACTATGACAATGACCTTGAGTGTTTATGGTTGATAGAAACCATAGCAACACATAGAATTCAGGTCACATTTGAAGACTTTGAAACAGAACGTTGCCATGATTGGTTAGACGTTGGCCATGGTGTTGACCATACTGACTTGACTACTTCTGAACTTCATCTATCAGGAAGTCTCACTCCTGAGCCATTTGAGTCTATCACCAATGGTGCCTGGATGCTATTTACTACAGATTACTCCATAACAAAGAGAGGTTTTCATGTTGTTGTAGAAGACATTGGACCACCACGTAAGTAACAAGTTTGTTAACATTAGATCATAGCTGGTTTGTAAAATATAGCCAATTGCTTATAAACAGTTCAGTGTTTTGCTGAGGTTGAAGAACGAACCACACTTACAGAGGAATAAATCTGGTCAAATCTAAACATAAATGTATTGCCATACATCCAACCATGATTTTGTGTGGCACCCCAGTAAACCTGCAGACTTTACCTAATCACAAAAACATTGCAGTTGAACCAAGGTATCTTGTAGTTAAAAGATAAGTCAACTGTTCTGTTTCTGGAAAAATAGTCACTAATTGTCATCAATATGCCATATTCTGGTTATACACAATGCCGGCTATAATTCTCAGGTAACCACCACAAGAAGGTGCACCAGATTTGTTAATGTAAGGGCTAAAATTTTTGCCATGGCCACTGGTTACATGAAGCAGTGAATGACATGTGTGAAAGAACTCTGAATGTTCTTAAAAGAATATTACAAAGTGGTTAAGCATGTTTTGATTATTGGTAGTTGCTTTTAAAATAGTATTTTGGGAACAACATGGAGAATGAGTAGTAACTTATTGTCTGCTGTCTTTATGCGACAATACTCCACTATTCTGGCCCTCACGCCCTGCCACCAAGTATCTTGTGAACAGCACTCCTAGTGGCCAAACTATGAAATCTTTCGTTTTTTCCTATAACCAGAATATGGCATATTGCATAATCCCTACATCACTGTTAAAGTCCCACTTACACTATGTTACAGTCTTTTTTTAATACTTCAGTTTATTATCAGCTTTGAGAATATATACAAATTTGAGATCCTTATCATCTTTCAAGCATTCGTAAATAGGATAAATATGGTAAAATATTGTTCCTTTGAAATTTGTCATTCTATTTCACAAATCTCCATAATTGTTGATTTTCTTTCTTCCAGCCTGTGGAGAACCCCTAAGCATTATCCGTGATGGATCAGTAAATATCCAGACTCCAAATCACCCCTCCGATTACTCCAACAATGAAATCTGTAAATGGACCATCAGTGGTCCACCAGACCAGTATATACTGTTGATGATCAATGACTTTGAAACAGAGAGACGTTTTGATTGGCTGGAGATTGGTGAAGGAACCAATGAAGTCGACTTCTCAAGTACTTTCTACAGGCTGTCAGGGTCAAGGGTCACAGGATCCTTTGCTACAGAGAGTGAAGGATTATGGGCACTATTTACTAGTGATAATTCTATCACAGCCAAAGGATTTGATATTGACTTTATAGCAGGTAACGTAAAATTTGATACTGCTGTCAAACAAAATATGAAATCAGCTTGTGGACATGACAACATATATAAATGACTCTTGAGTCAATATCTTTTTTGCACGATAGAAAAACATTTGTTGATCTCAATAATTAAAACATGCCTATAGTACCACTGCCAGTGCGAGATTTTGTGTATCTAAAAATATTTGAGTTATGAACGGGTAAAGTTCAAGGCATTTGTAAACAATTGGAACATTTAAAATTAAAGTAGATTGCAAGTCATGAAGTAAGTATTGAGTAATTCTATCTAGGTCTATCTTAGTATTGCGGTATAGTATTTGAATATACTTTGTCAGCAGCAGTTCTATGAAGACTGTTCCTTTACGCTACCATAGACTCCAGGATCCATGATTCAACAAAGCTTTAAGCATTCATGACAGTTATAATACACAGTGAGTCTTATTGTGAACCTAAGTAAACAGAAACAAATTCCAGAAAAACAACCAATAGGAAATCTGCCACGACATGTACACAACTCAAAACTTTCAAAATTGTTTATGTTATCACTAACTTTTATATCATAATGTACATGTTTTGTGTTTGTATAAACTGACTCATATTTTTCTATTGATTCTGAAACTAACAGTGGATCCCTGTGGGGCTACTTATACCAATGAACCTGACAACATAGCAAGTCCATTGTACCCAGACTACCCGTACCCACATGGTAGTAGTTGTGTATGGAGAATTGACTTGTCAAGTACTGACCCAACACATCGTATCAAGATTTCATTCTCTGACTTTGACCTTGAGAGGAATTTTGATTGGTTATGGATTGGTGATGGACTGCAGCCTGGCATATCAACTACTACAGTAAGTTGGCATATAGTTATGGTTTCATTTTTTTTTTAGATTCTCCTCTTTCATCTAATTGAAATTGGAGACTTTGTTTACTTGAATCACTTTCTGAACCAAATGAAATGACAAATCTTATCAGTTCACCAAGATGACTGCATTTAAGGCAGTTGAAGTACACTGTACAGTATTTTTGCTCAGATCTGGTAACCCTGGTATCAGCAAATCCATGGTTCTTTGACAAGTATTGCAATAATTATAACTGTTGTCTTTTCTCCTCAACCAAAGCATGTGAATGACTAAATTACAGAAATTATGAATAAGAAAAAAAACCCACTTTAAATCAACTAGAAAAATACATTGATGAACTACATGTGTATGGCTTAGAAAAACCACAGCTTCTCCACTGTCTCTGGAAAAACCACAAATCATCATAGACTTTTTAGGTCAAAAGTTCTTTAAATTTGTTTATGTTCAAAGTTGTAATTGATAAATTTTTATACTTTATGTTATAGGAACTGACAGGATCTTCATTGCCTAAAGACATCATAACTGAAAGTACACAGGCATGGTTATGGTTTTCAACTGATAATTCTTTCCATGGTGCAGGATTTCATCTGACATTCTCACTATACACAGAAGGTTAGTTAGATTAAAGACTTCGCAACTCTTCATATCTGTTGTTATTCTATTAAGCCCATTGCCATACTCTCTACGTGTATGGTACATGTATGAACCCACTGGCAGACGTACATGTATTGGACAGGCTCTCATGTGCTCCTCTAATTCTGTGGAACATGCATCCATAAGAAATACGCCAAATTCCACAAATGCTGTCTTCAGAAAGAACCTAATAACCTATCTATATTAGTACTACATGACAGTCACAATGTAATGTGTCTGCCCTTTTACAGAACTTTATTTGATGCAGCTACTGTATTGGTTTGATTGATTGATTGATTGATTGCTTGATTGATTACTTGATTGATTGATTGATTGATTAATTGATTGATTGATTGCTTGCTTGATAGATTGATTAATTGCTTGTGATTGATTGCTTGCTTGCTTGCTTGCTTGATTGATTAGTTGATTGATTTATTGATTTATTAGTTGATTGATTTGATTGATTGATTGATTGAGTAATTGTTAATGATTGAAAGACATATTAACAATGTAATGTCACTTACAGTCATCGAATGTAATTTCGTTTGACAAACATAATGTGAAAATACTAGTACATGAGCAGAATGGAATGCTACAGAGGGAGCTTACTAGATCACTGTACAGGAGACCAACTGAACTGTACAGTGACTGTCTGACACTCAAAAGTGTGAGAATTATCACTTCAAAGATATTCATTGTTGGTCAGAGTTCATCATGGCTGAAGTTAGAATGATTTGAATGTTTTGTAATCTATCATTGACCAAATAATGGAGTTAAAACTCTATATCTATCTATGGAGTGATTTTTGAAGAACGCTACAAATTCTAACCTGACTATTTTCTCTCTTGTTGTTATAGATGTACCTGAACCCAAGCCATGTGGTGGTACTTACAGCATAAAACCTGGTCAAACATTAGTTATAGAATCACCAAACCATCCACAAGATTACTCTAACAATGAGCAGTGTCTGTGGAATATCACTACGGAATCTGGACTAAGCATGACAGCATCTTTCCTGGATTTTGAAACCGAGGAGGGTCATGATTGGGTGGATATCGGTAACGGACTTGACGCCACTGACCAGAGTACGCGTGTGCGTCATGAATCGGGTACAACACTGCCAGTGTCGTTCTACTCTTCAGACAGTGAAATGTGGGTGACGTTTTATACAGACTTTACCATCGTGATGCGTGGTTTTGTACTGGCAATCTCTGAACGTAATGACAGTAAGTATTTTTTTTGTATTGTATTTCAAGTAATATCAATTTACCCACAGTTATTGATACAAAATGATTGCACCTTCTAACTTTTCTCACAGCTCAGCAAGCCCTGTCATAGAAAGACATATAAAGATAAAACCATTTTTTTTATATAAGTAAATGTATAAATGAACATTACACATGATTTTTACATTATCAAAACTCTGCTCAACATGGATTGACAAGTTATCCTGCGAATAAGTTCTCCATTAGATCAGAGTTCAAGAATTGCGTGTCTAGGAAAGAAACTGCATTTAGTAACATTCATATCTGTACTGCTAATGCAATTAAAACAAGTCTGTTCATCTCAGAATATTGACTCGATTACTTTTTGTTTAATTCTTCAGCTGACCCAAGTCCACCTAAACCAGATCCAACTGCCACTGCAACCCCTGCAATATGTGGTGGACACGAAGACTTAGAACCCGGTAACACTGTTGATATAACATCACCCAACTACCCTGATAACTATAACAATAATGACTATTGTGAATGGACAGTCACTTCAACTGCACCCAGCAGAATTAGAGTTACCTATATAGACTTTGTAACAGAACTGAGGTACGTTATAGTTGGACTTAAGATTCTGTAGAATATTAGTTTAATCATGTACATGTAGATATAAAGTTGTTTGCTTAAAAGTGATTTCTGTGTTTGTGGTTGTAATACTCCTGGAGTAAATATGTCATTTTGTTTATTGAAAAGCTACTTCTGTCTAATACACACATTAATTTTCTTGTCAACAGATTGGATTACTTGGAGATAGGCAGAGGTCATGACCCATCAATTCTGCCATCTTTATTACGTCAACATAGTGGAAGTATTCTACCCAATCCATTTACTACAGATACCAATCAAATATGGCTGAAGTTTGTCAGTGACTATGCATTAACATACAAAGGATTTCATATACAGTTACAAGATAATGGTAAGTTAATGCATAGACAGTGGAGGGGAGACCTCCACTGTCTATGGTTAATGTTTGTAAGTGACTGTAAACTAACTTACAAGGATTCCATATACAGTTACAAGATAATGGTAAGTTAATGTTTGTAAGTGACTATGCATTAACAATACTTAAGAATTTCATATACTGTTACAAGATAATGGTAAGTTGACTCACCATGCTCCTATCATTGTAATAATTAGTCCCCGCAAACTTGGTACAGGGGCAACATACTATGGCATACATATGCACATCAATTTGTTTTAGGATACGATCCAATATGGCCGCCTAGCAACCATTTTGTTTGCGAATTTTCCCTGTCTAAAGCCATAACTCAGACATGCTTTAACAGATCTCATTCAAAGTTGGAATTAGGACAGTGTTCTATGACATACATGTGCATATTCATTGTTGTCATGAGACGATCCAATATGGCCGCCTAGCAGCCATTTTGTTTGTGAATTTTCATGTCCAAAGCCATAACTCAGACACGCTTGAACAGATCTCATTCAAAGTTGGTATTAGGACAGTGTTCTATGACATACATGTGCATATCCATTTTCGTCATGATACGATCCAATATGGCTGCCTGGTAGCCATTTTGTTTGTGAATTTTCATGTCCAAAGCCATAACTCAGACATGCTTGAACAGATCTCATTCAAAGTTGTTATTAGGACAGTGTTCTATGACATACATGTGTATATCTATTTTCGTCGAGATACGATCCAATATGGCTGCCTGCCAGCCATTTTGTTTGTGAATTTTCCATGTCCAAAGCCATAACACAGACATGCTTAAACAGATCTCATTCAAAGTTGGTATTTGGACAGTGTTCTATGACATTCATGTGCATATCCATTTTCGTTGTGATACGATTCAATATGGCTGCCTGGCAGCCATTTTGTTTGCGAATTTTCATGTCCAAAGCCATAACTCAGACATGCTTGAACAGATCTCATTTAAAGTTGGTATTAGGACAGTGTTCTATGACATACATGTGCATGTCCATTTTCGTCGTGATACGATCCAATATGGCTGCCTGGCAGCCATTTTGTTTGTGAATTTTCCATGTCCAAAGCCATAACTCAGACTCCATTTTCATCGTGATATGATCCCCCATACCCAACCAATCCTTTATTGTTGGAGGCATATTCCATGTCCAACAAGCACACACAACATATCTAAGTCTGTTTGTTATAGGTTCACAAATATTGTTGCGTGATCAGAGTATTGATAATTCCTTAAATCCCAATTATAGCGGGGACTATGTCACTTTCAATGACTTGTTACCAAGGTATGAGTTTCATTCACAGTTTATCTACCATCCTATATACCGGTATATCCTCTGGGAGATTATCACACCAAATGAATGCATTCGCATACTGATTAGGTATAATGAGTAATATGGATTTAAAATCAAATCATCACTGACATGCTTGCTGGACCCTGTGGGTTTTGCTTGTTTATATTTTTTTTCTAAAATTGACATAAATTTGTCAAATGTCACATAATTTACTCTCATACATTGTAGACTGCGTTGAGACTCTAAATATACCAGATGGTGGATCAGTGACTGTTAAATCACCAAACTATGATGAAGGCAACTATGACGATAATTACTTCTGTGAGTGGATCATACATGCTGTAGAAGACAGGGCAATCCGTGTAGAAGTTGTGGACTTTACTACAGGTAAGATATCTGATTACTATTCATGTATAAAGTCATTATTTGACAGACAGGATGGAGGATTAAAACTAGATTAATTGACTCATTATTATATCTGTTTTTAATTCATTTATGAATTTTTTTTTTTTTTTTTTTTTTTTTTAAACCTTTAAAAATATGTTTTTAAAAGTTAGGGGCAATCAATGTGAATATTGATTTACAGTCCATGAAAAGAACACCAGTGTGTTTTCTTGAAAGAAGTGAGCCAAGAAAGACTTCACACAAAGACAAAAGTGTGTAAAAAACAACAACCCAACAATACAAGTGATACAAAAAACAAGAGTGGATGCCTCTGATGTAGATTCGGACTAGGCTTTATCAGTTTGTCAAGATACATGTAACAGTTAAAAGCCAACTTTGAAAAGAATTAAACATTGGTGTGAAAAACGGTTATTTGACAAAGCTATAGAAAAAAAGTTGGCCCAGAACAATACAATAATCCTCATGGCTCCACTGATGAGATAATAGTAATGTGAGAACCTGGGATTGAAACCCTAACCATTGATTGCCACTTTCTTACAGAGGATCAACATGATTGGGTAGACATTGGATCAGGCAGTAACTCTCTCGATATCACTAGTCGTTTCGTACATGTATCTGGTGTTGTCAATCCAGCAATGTATCTAACTACCGATGAATCACTCTGGTTAACATTTGAATCTGATGCTTCAATCAACTATAAGGGATTCCACTTTATTTTCTATGATGGTAAGTCTGATTATCTGATTGCTTTGTTAATCCACAGACAAAGAAAATATCTTTTCCTTGTCTGTGGTTAATCTAAAACACAGAGGTGTAAAGTAAAAGTATTTTTTACTTAAAGGGGAATGTCACTCCAGGAAATAAAGGAATTTTCATAAACTGGATTCCGGAGAGCCATTTCATGATTGTACATCACTTAGAGTTACTTGTGATTTTAGAGAAACTTCAAGTTGATCTTGTGCAGTTATAGGGTTCTTTGCTATGGGCTATTGCATTGTTGGAGTCATCAGAAATACACAATGAATATTCATGAGAGATGTTTTACACTGACAGGAATAAGCACTTAAGAGGAACAAATATTCATTGTGCAGTATTGTAGTATGTATAACACATTCTCCTGGGAACTGAGGTCCAGTCTAGTCATATCAGTTGAAATGCTTCAATATTCAGCCTATGAAGGATAGAAAAGACACACAGAAGTACACGCACAAAATTATTAATGTCACTTTACAGTTGGCACTCAGTGTTCAAGGATTTACCAACTCATACCAACAAGTTGAATCCATTGTTGTGACTGCCCAAACCTAATGAACCAAATGTTTATAACTTTTGATTTAATACACCTGTTCAATTCACTTCTCCATCCAGATGGATGTGTAACAGAAGAGTATTCAGACACAAATGGTGTAATAGTGTCTCCACTTCATCCTGCCCACTACCCTAACAATGCTGACTGCATATCTCTACTAACCATACCTGATGGAAGGGGTGTCAAACTGACATTTTATCACTTCAGACTTGAAGCGGGACATGACTACCTGTACATAGGAATAGGAACAGATCCAGACTCAACACCAACACATGTAAGTTGTTGTTTCCTCTGAAATTCTAATCTAACTGAACTATATGTATGTGTAGTATTCAAGTGCCACACAGTAACTAAAATGTCTGACCAATCAAGTGCCACAGTAACTAAAATGTCTGACCAATCAAGTGCCACATTAACTAAAATGTCTGACCAATATTTTACCTATGTGCATATTTGTTCTAAGAACACTAGATTCCAACTGAGCTTTATAATTTTTTTTAATTAAGAGGTATTGTATATACTAAAGGTACATTGTATACTGTTTACTGTGAATATGTAATGCTTGGCTTTTCATACACTCTATGCAAGTACATATTTTGGATATAGATTGTCACTACATTTAGGTTGATTATAAGCACAAAATCATATATCCCCATCTGGCATGAGAAATATGCATAGTTAACATATTAATAAGTATTGTGCAGCAAGTCAAAACTGTAGAATGGAATTTCTGTTTTTCTTGTATAGTGGCACAGTCAACGTGACTACACTATCTTGATTACCTGGTGATTATATCCACATAACCAAGGCACGGCTATCACCCACTTGTGTAATCTAACACATGCAATACAATACTTTTAGTTTGTGTCTAGCTTAGTTTTCTAAAAGCTTACTTTCTGTAGTAATAATTCATGTTTGATGTATGTCAACCTTTCTTTTACTTCATATTGTTGTTGACAGGAATTCACTGGATATGAGTTGCCTGAGGATATTGTCTTTGAATACAGTGAGATATGGTTGAGATTTAGAAGTGATAGAACAGTTACTGAAACAGGCTACAATATTACCTATGGTGCTGTCTGTAAGTACTCCATTCAAGTCTGTGTGTCTATCTGTATGTATGTATGTATGTATGTATGTATGTATGTATGTATGTATGTATGTCTGTCTGTCTGTCTGTCTGTCTGTCTGTCTGTCTGTCTGTGTGTGTGTCTGTGTGTGTGTGTCTGTGTGTGTGTGTGTGTGTGTGTGTGTCTGTCTGTCTGTCTGTCTGTCTGTCTGTGTCGCTGTCTATCTGTCTCTGGAGACTGTCTGTCTTTCTATTTGTTTGTTTGTTTGTTTGTTTGTCTGTCTGTCTGTCTGCCTGCCTGCATGTCTGTCACTCTGTCTTTCCAATGAATGTTAATGATGAAACACTAGCTAGTTATTGTGTTCAAATGATAATATTAAAAGTGGTAGGTTAGTGTTTTGATGATAAAATTATGGAATAAGTGCATAAAAACATAAGGATTTTCTGACTTCTTACCAGTTGCTTTTAAAAAATGGATTATTACTAGACTGAGTGAAAATCGGGTCTATTTCTTAAAATATGTGACCATGTCTAGTATTAATTTGAGTACTGTCGATAAACTGGACTGCAACTTAGCCCATACATCATTTTTGATAAATTACTTAAACTTTTTGAGTGTCATATAAGAACAAATGTATCATATTTGTATACAGGTCCCCAGGGATATGACTATCACCTTGTAAATGGTGATGAGAAATGTTACAGATTTGTAACTGATCCCAAACCATGGTATGGAGGTAGAGAAGACTGTTTAGAGGACACACATGGAGATTTGGTTATCATTGATAGCCAAGAAGAATTGGATCTTGTCACTTTGGAGATGAATAATGTAGAATTCTGGATAGGTATGTTGATATATCTTGTCATAATTACTTGATGACAATGTTAGTTTCCAATGGGTAGAACCCAGAGGGGGCTACAAGAATGACTCTTGTCCATCTGTCCATGTGTCTGTCCGTCTGTGGACAGCAAATGTCAAATGCTATAGAATAGATATGCACATCACTTAATATCTTATCAGTGTTGTAGTTACTTGATTACGTTGTTAGCTCCCAACAGGTAGATCCCTGATGGGGCTATAAGTCTGTGGACAGCCATATCTCTGACACCCATGTCAAACCTGGCAAAAATGTCAAACTCTACAGATTACATTATGCACATCACTTAATATCTTGTCATGGTTAATATGAGTTTTTGCATACTTTTAATCCTCTAGATTGCCACATATGTACTAAGAATAATGGCATTGATTATTTTCAGATTGTGTATTTTCAATTTTTAGAATACTTACGCACTTCTAAAGTTCTATGTCACCAAGGACATTAGTCTTGCTGCTATACCATACATGTAGGGCAATTCTTCTAGCTAAAAGAGTGACCACAGGTCACATAGGACCAGAGGTGGCGCATGTAAAGTATGAATTCTGTTGCCTGTATGCATAAACTTAATGTAATGTAATGTAATGTATGTATGGTTTCAAATCAGTGAGGCCCTTCTGATGGTGTCACATTTTCTCAAAAATTCAAAACAGTTCATATCTCTCTAGCTCTACATACAGAATCAGGAAGTGCATATCAAATATTCTTACCAATACTACTTTAACGTCTTAACCATTTCAGGTTATTCTGACTTATCTGTGGAGGGTCGATGGAGATGGGTGAATTGTAGAGATTCCTCAGAATGGGATCTTAGTAACTGGGCACCTGGACAACCATCTAATGGTACCCATGAAGACTGTGCTATCACTAATGTAGACAGTAAATGGGAGGACAGGAATTGTAACAATTTGTTGCCGTATGTATGTGAGATCATTCCAAAAGGTAAGCAGCTTTTACCATGTACACTTAGTCCCTCCTAGCCTAGTCCCTTGGTTTGGTTTGGTTGACCTCAAGTTTCACTAGCTGCAACTGAAATAATTTTTTTGCAATTGTTTTGTTAGATATAATGACAATTACCAGTCGAAGATTAGCTTTTGGTTTTAATGATGAAACATTGCTTATTTTGTAAAATGTGATTTATAATTACCCCTGTTTAGCAATGTATATTTACATATAATATTGTATACTAGTATTTTAGTCATGTATTATTTTTCTCTACATATACTATTATTTATTTATTTATTTACTCAAGTATTTATTCCAACTTAAAACTTTTCATCTCAAATTTACAATTTCTTGAAACAGAGTTTGAATGGGATGACATGAATGTACAGGAAGTATTTGCTGAAGGTATCTCACCTTATGATATTCATGTTACCTGGACTATATCTGAGTACAACTGTGATGTGATTGGCTACCAAGTGAGATATAGACGATATGATTGGCTGGGAGGATATTTGTATGTATATGTTACTGGAGGTGATAGCAGTGAAGTGACATTGAGTAATCTAGAAAGTTCCACCAGATATGTGATCTATGTGGCTGCAGACACTTCTAGAAGACTGATGAGTTATGTTGGACCAGTAGAGGCATACACACATCAAGGTATTTATTATTAGGCCCACCCCCAGTAATAAAAAAAATTGTGTGGTTCCGATTACACTCAATTTTAGAATAGGTGGGGTTGGTAGATTTTTTATTTTTAATTATTTTATACTTTCTTTTTCATGTGTGAGTTTTATGTATTTTCACTTGAGTAAAAAACTTTTAAACTCGTGTTGTGCCACTTTCACTAACATTTATTTGATTTATATTCTTGTAGTACTGAAACCAGAAGATCCTACCATAGAGCCAGACAAACCATGTGGTGAAAACTTTACAACAAAAGATGGTACTGTGGTCCAAGTAACATCACCAAACTATCCATCTAGATATGATGCTAACACAGTAAGTTTATTAGTCTGTATGCCAGCATGGTTTCTAACTAAACCATGTCTAGTCAAAGTCCCTCACTCAGCACAAAAAGTTGTTAATCCAATCAGTGAACCCCAACTGTTATAGTGACATAGACAGTGTATAAGTAGCATCCTGAGCTGACAAATAGACCATATTTGGATATTATATAATTACCACTATAAAGACTAACTTTATGAGGGACTGTGTTATTGGTTAGAATTTTGAGACTGATTATCAAAGACATGATGTTAATGACTGTGTGGTTGGCTGTGGATGCATCTCATGCATCTCATGACTTCTAGAGTAACAACTTTGACTATACATGTACTGTAAGTCAAGGTGTAAATCATAACAATACTGTATCGGAACTAGACTATAAGTTTATGTAATGCGTGTGTCAACAGTACAATAAATGAATAATATGTGATTGTATTTATCTCTCAATATTCTATGACATTTATGTTGATGACTTTGTACTGCTAATATTGTTTACAGATTTATTATGTAACCTTTAAATGATCTAACCACTTGAAAAAGTATACTTTAAAACTTGATATGCATAACGATTGGGCAAATCCTGCAAACATTTTCTTGTGAGTGTAGTTTGTTTATAATTTGATTATCAGGGTAGATAAAACACATATATTGATTTGCATTTATTGTGATTTCTCTTGTATAGCATTGTGAATGGCATGTTGTAGCATCTGATGACAGTAAAGTTCTAGTGGTTCACATCCGTGACTTTATAACAGAGAGATGGTTTGACGTGTTAACTATTGGTGAAGGCAGTGATCCAAGCGATAGTGATTCTGTGGTACATGAAATCTCTGGTTTTATTAGACCTTGGCATTTCTGGACTTCATCTACTCATCAAATCTGGCTAACTTTCACCACGGATAGGACTTTCCACTTTAGAGGTTTCTTACTAGAAATAGAAGAACTGGATACAGGTACGTGAAGTCAAAGATTTGTCAGGATGCTTTGCAAACAGAGAAATACTTTGTGTATCTTTGGTTCACTAGAAATTGGATTTGAATTTTGAGTGAAACTGTATTCCACCAGAAGATGATATTATCAACAAAAATAAGGAAAAAATGAGAACAACTAATTATGGGAAAACTTCTTACGGCATTTTTATAGGGAAGCATATGAAATACACACATAGGGGTATATAAAGGGTATTGTGGGTAATCTACTCCAATGCGGGAAATTCAATCTGACATACATGTACACAGCAGAGGTCTTGTTTTCACCCTATTTTTCTTTCCCCACAAAATGTTTGACTTCTTTGTACAAATTTGTGTTTTGTACAAACTGTACTTGAATACCTACAGATTGCAAATTCCTTTTTCAGAAAACCTTTCGTGTTGTTGGTGCTACAGCGCATAAAAACCATAGAAACACGCCTAAACCTAAAGTCAGCCATTTTATGCCCTGGGTGACTCTGTTCTGGCTGTACGTGAGTTTGTCAAAAGTTCATTTCTTATGGGCATATTTAGTATTGTCTAACTTATTCTGTTTACAGAGGATCCAGTGCCAGACCCTAAACCTATCCCAACAGAGGAACCACCAGAATTAATAGAGTGTGGTGGTGACTTCACAATCCCACAGAATGGCTATCTAAATCTGACTTCACCCAACTATCCTGACAACTATGATGATGGTCTGAACTGTGTCTGGTACTATGACACTGAAACTGGCAACAGAATCAGTGTCTCATTTGTATTCTTTGATACTGAATCCTATCAAGACTGGTTTGAAGTCGGCAATGGAATCAACCACAATGACCTGACTACTTCTATTATTCGTGTATCTGGTGATTACACAGACAACTTACCAGATCCAGTGTCTTCCACTGGGGGTCATGTCTGGGTGACCTTTGACGCTGACTATTCAATCAACAAACAAGGTTTCTATGTCATACTCACTGAAATAACAACAGGTAAGTGGATGATAAATTGTTCGTACTGGGCACTGTCCAAACTTAAAGACTCAACATTGTGTACACTCCAACTCCAGCAAATAAAGGCTTTTACATAACTTTGGGTTCTTGAAAGTCATGGCATGGTTTTACATATATACACGTCATCAGTTTGAAGTTGTCCTTTATTTGGAGATCTTTGCTGTGGGCCACATTGCCTCATAGGAATCAGCAGAAAATTTTATGCAGTAGACAAACTGTGTATTCATGATGCTTTCACTGCGGGTAAGAGACACTTAGAAATCATGAATGTTCATTGTTAATCTAATTCATTAAACATATGCCTGTATTTCCTGGAGTGACATAGCAGTGTCTTGGTGATATGCATAATATATAATAACCATGTACCATGTAGTGAAGATAGTGTAAACACACAATGAGGTTGAATATACAGTCACTTGAGACAAACTCACTATCAGAGACACCACCCTACTGTGAGTGTAATTACATCAACTTCCTTAGATAGCTTGTGTTAACATGTACCAATAGTAGTTGTAGTTTGTCTATCATAGTTTTGCAATAGTAATAACAAACTTAATTTGTTTTGTCTATTATAGCTTTCCTATGTAATTCAGACTTGTGTGTTGTCATAGTTTTCCTATAGCTTGGCTTCCATAGTAGTAATACAAAGTTCATGTTTTTGTCTATCATAGTTTTCCTATAGCTTGACTTCCATAGTACCGTAGTAATACAAACTTAATGTGTTTGTCTATCATAACTTGCCTATAGTAATACAAACTTGTGTGTTATCATAGCTTTCCTGTAGCTTGACTTCCACAGTAGTAATACAAACTTAATTTGTTTGTTGTTTCAGAACCAGAATGTGGTGATAGTCACACATTGCCAGGAATTGTTGGTTCATTGGTTCACATCACTTCACCAAACTATCCAGACAACTATACAGAAAACGAACACTGTCTGTGGAATATAGACATAGAGGATGACAGTGCAGATAATCTACATATCTACTTCCATGTCGATGACTTTGACACTGAGAGAAATTTTGATTGGTTGGAGGTTGGCAGTGGTGATGATGAATCTGAATCCTCATCATTGCTGTATCGTTTCTCCGGTAACCAACAAGGAGAGTCGTACTTCAGTGATAACACAGCATTGTGGTCTTTGTGGATGTCTGACAACTCCAACAACGCTAAAGGTTTTAATATCACCTACTTTACAGGTTAGTCATCTCAGTTCTCAGGAACAAAATATATTTTTTTAGAAGTAGCTGGTCATTTTCAGGATATGAGGCAGAGATATCTATTGATACACACATTTTGATGTTGATATGATAATGAAAGCAATGAATTTCCTGTTTACCAGGTCTATGTACAGACACAAAGTTCTGTGTCGTAGAAGAAATTTCATTCAGTGGGTACCTTCACAAAAGTGTCAATCTTCGTCATTATTTCAACAATTGCTGCATACTTAAGTTAAAAAAATGTACTTCAGTTGTCGAGTAACATTTCAATTTAGATAGCATTTCTGAATCAAAGATAAAAAAGTTCTATAACCCTGACAATGGACAACTCAAATACTGTATAAGTACTTTGTACTGGTATATACAATATCTGCTAGACAGAAGTTTCTCTTGAAAGTTGAAACTAGAAATCTTTTCTTTTCTTTTTTCTGTGTATCTGCATATGGTATGTAGTATGTGAGTTAAGTTTTTGTGTACCTAATTAATACACTGAATATATGACTTGTAATATTTTTGTCATTTAGTTGAAGCATGTGGTGGTAGTATGACAGCACCTGATGTTATCACATCACCACTGTATCCAATGAATTATCCACATGGAAGTTATTGTAGCTGGTATCTACAAGTCAGTACTGGTAGTCTCATCTACATCACATTTGATGACTTCCACCTTGAACAGGACTACGATCACCTGTACATCTATGAAGGACCAAGTCCGGACACATCTAATGTTGTGGTAAGTTAAGTCGTAACGCTTTGACTTTTAATCAACAGATTACTTGGTACATTTACCATCTTATGTTACATGGTATATGTTTATTTTACTTCAACTATAAACTTTTGTATCCTTGCTGTGGCATCATGTTTTTGTAATAGTTCTGAACTCTGTATATAATTTACCCACATGTAGTATATTGCAGCTATTGAGTAGTGACTCAAGTAAATTTTACCTTCTTCCTACCCATAGCAAAACTGTAGTAGGGAACCTTGGTAAAATGACAGGAAACTTGGGTAGACTTTACCCACTTACTTACCACCCTTAGCAAAAAAACACTGTTTGGGAACCCTGGTAAAATAACAGGGAACTCAGGTAGATTTATACCTACTTAACACGCTTAACAAAAACACTGAAATCTATTTGTACATTTACAGGAACTGACAGGTGAAGACACACCAAAGAATACTTTAATAAATTCAGACTTGGCATTATTGGTGTTCACCTCTGACCTGACAGTCAGTCATGGCGGATTCCGTCTGTCATTTACAGAATACAAAGATGGTATGTATTGTCTTAGTACTCTTTGGAACATCTCCATTTGGACATAACCATTCTCTCCTTCTGTGTTATAAATGTTATTGAGAACCACACAGGGGAGATGATGTGCTGTAAACCTAGTTGACAAGCAGGATTTTTTTTTTGGAACTCTTTGGCTTGTAGTAGAACAAACATTAAGAAGTAATAAAAAAAATTGTAAACAACATACCTGTATTAAGGATGACTCTGTTATCAAGTTTATAAATAATCAGTTGATGTCCCTTACCTGCATGTAATTTCTGGTGTAGGATTGCCATTGCGTTTTAGATGAAGAATATTAAAGAAACATAAGACAGTAACAGTGATATTGCAGAATGCAGCAGAAGATGCAAATATGAGTCACTCTTTCATGCTCATGTTTTGTATATATTGCATATTTATATTCGTTTTCACTATAATCCCAGAACTGATACCTGCTAAACCGTGCGGTGGAGAGTTTGAAGCCAAGTACGACTCCATCCTTGTCATCCAGTCTCCTAACTACCCATCCAGTTACTATGACAACCACTTCTGTCATTGGACCGTCACTTCACCAGAAAATACCAGAATGAGTGTGACATTCCGTGACTTTGTAACTGAGGAGGGTTATGATTGGGTTGATATCGGTAATGGTTTGGACTCTACATTTCTTGACACCAGAGTTTTACATCATTCTGGTGATGCCTTGCCTGCATCACTTGTATCCATGACGACAGAACTGTGGATGACCTTCATCACAGATGACTCTATCAGTTTCAGGGGATTCCTTCTGCAGATTGAAGTCGTCAATGACAGTGAGTTTGATTGTTAATTACATAAACCGCGATAGTTGATTCTTAAGAGAGAAAAATGTTTCAAGTACATGTATACTAATAGGGAACTTGCAAAACTGCCATGTTGAATGTTGCATCATGGGAAATGTGATAATAAATACTAATCAATTAGCATCGTAAACAATAATGTTAAATTGTTTGTAACCACAGATAATCAATTCATTGTCACCCTGACCAGTGTGGGGGATTTATTTTATCAATAGCTCCAGATTAGGTATTACGATAACCACAGATAATCCCATAGTCCTTTGCGTCTGAGCGTACTCAGTCTGGATTGTAAGTTCCCTATTACAACGTACCTCTTCAAGTTTCATCCGACAGTGATATTGATTTGTGTTCGCAGTAACATTGTATATGCTTGCACGCTATAAGAGTCTATGAAAATACCAATGATTGTGCTGTGTATTAATATTGAAATGCTATAGTCACTCTGGTTTGGTCGTAACATTACACTGTATGTTTTTCAGCTGAGACATCTGAACCTAAGCCTACTACATCACCTGTACCAAGTCCTACAACTCCACCTGTATGTGGTGGAGATATCATAGTTCCAGCTGATGGTGAGATTGATGTCAAATCACCAAATTATGATGATGATGATTATTATGATAATAATCTACACTGTGAATGGACAGCTGTTACTACAACACCAGGCAGAAGAATTCGAGTGAATTTCTATGACTTTGAAACTGAAAGAAGGTATATAATTAATCAACAAAAATCTTTCCAACACTGTTACATTTCATCATCTGACTCAACAAATATCTTTACTAACACACTATATTTACTGTTGACTCAACAAATATCTTACCAATAGTGTTACATTTTATTATTTTGCTCAACAAATATCTTACCAACAGAGCTATTTGTCAAGAAAGATTATAAAATGTAGGAAGTCATATATTTGTCGAGAGATTATAAAAAGTTAGCAAAAACAGATATTTGTCAAGTAAGCTGATAAAATGTAGCAAACACAGATATTTGTCAAGAAAGATGCTAAAATGTAGCAAAAACAGATATTTGTCAAGAAAGATGCTAAAATGTAGCAAAAACAGAAATATGTCAAGAGAGAAGATAAAATGTAGCAAACACAGATATTTGTCTAGAGAGATGTTAAAATGTAGCAAACACAGATATTTGTCTAGAGAGATGTTAAAATGTAGCAAAAACAGATATTTGTCAAGTAAGATGATAAAATGTAGCAATGTAAACAATGTTAGTAGGATTTTTGTTGCACCAGATTGTGGACGCATGAATGGACTTAATAAATATCATTTGTATTTGGGCAATGAGCTGTGATTTGATATACTCATTACATGTTACTTGACATATGGAACTACAATACGGACAGTTTTCAGCAACTTGTTACAAATGACCTTCGTGTTTACTTAATGCAAATTACCTTTGGCAGTGTATCCATGTGTTTAGCTTTTGAAGCTTACAATTTTATTCTAACATTATTATATTTTTTTGTGACAGGTTTGATTACCTAGAATTTGGTGATGGTTTGGACTACACCATTCGTAGAAGTAGAGTCCGAAGAGAATCAGGATTTAGATTACCAAGACCTCATACCACCATGACTGATAAAATGTGGTTACACTTTGTAACTGATGAATCCATTACTCATAAAGGATTTCACCTCACATTACAAGAAGAGCAAGATTGTGTTAATGAAAGTGTCGTTGTACCACCCGGTGGCTCTGTTGCTATACAATCACCCTATTACCCTGCTGTCTATGATAACAACAGATTCTGTGAATGGAAAGTATCAGCTGAGGAAGGCCGTAATATACATGCAGTGGTCAATGACTTTGACACTGGTACGATACTGTATTTTCTCTAGACAACATTACAAAGACACTG